>NC_064810.1:88349332-88649332 GCF_023721935.1 Panthera uncia
AACCTGAGCTGAAGTCGGATGCTTAACCGACTGAGCCACCCAGGTGCCCCAGTTTCTTCTTGAAATATGTATTACATACAGAAAAGTGTTTAAATTGTAAACTCAATAGCATTTCACAATGTGAACACACTAATGTAACCAGCCGCCGGGTCAGAAATAGAACTTTACGGGTACACGTATAGTATGTTCTCTATTGTGCCTGACTTCTTCTACTCAGTGCAATGTTTATAAAATTCATTTGTATTTCATATGTAGCAATAGCTTTGTTTGTAAATGTATATTTGATTGTTGGAATAAAATCCAATGTATTTATCCATTTTAATTTTGATGAACATAATATATATATCCCTATATTCCTGAACATTATTTTTTTACATATGTGAATGAATTGCCTTTAGTCACATGAGTGGAATTGCTGAGTCATTTAGTATTTTTTAGCAGAAAGCAACAATCACTTCTCTAAAACGTTGCACCAATTCATATTTCTACCAGCATTGTGTATGTTCCAGTTACTCACCAATACATGGAATTGTCTGTCTTCCTCATGAATATGTATGACACTCTGGTTTTAATTTTCATTTCCCTAATAGCTAATGGGCATCTTTTTAAATATCTATTGACCAGTTGGCTCTCTGCCTTTATCAGGTACCTGTTCAAATCTTCTGTCCTTTTTTCAAAAAATTTTGTCATCTTTCCTTTCTTGTTGACTTGAAGGATTATTCTATATGTTCAAGATAAGTACTTTCTAGTGTATTCACATTACATAATCTTAGTGTGCACTTTATAGATATCTCCTACTCTATAGCTTTATTTTTAACATATTAAGTGTCTTTGATAAGCAGCCATCTTTAATTTTACTCTAGTCTTACTTATTTCTTTTCATGTATTATTTAATAAAGCTTTGCCTTTTTAAATTTTTATTTCTTGCTATTTATTATAGATTACACTTTCTTATAAAATATCTAGAAGACAAAGCACCCCACATTTAAATTTTATCAATATATGCAATTTTGAAAGGGCCCTTGCAAAATATCTAATGTTAAAGATTTGTCAATAAAAAGCTTTATCTACAAAAAAAACCCTTAACAATAAAATATATTATGCTATAGAAATATTACTCTTAACATTAACACTCTCAGGATTTGTAATTAATCACAAAATACACTTCTCCCCAAATGGATAGCCATTACTATAATTATAAAGGAAGAATAGGAGAATATTGGTCTACCTTAAGGAAAGGATATGTTTCATACTTGAGAATCCAACACTATTTAAACTTCTCATCAGCAAAGCTGGCTACATTTTCTTGATTTAACAGTTAATTATACTGGAGCTAATTATTAAGCCTCATAATGAGTGATACATCAGAAACTACAGTATATGCCCTCTGAAAATGCAAATAAGCAATAAACATTTTCTTCTAATTTACTTCTATTTTTAATTTTCATATGGTAGTTTGATTGTCTGATCTCTGTCCATTATGCTTATTTACATAACTAAACTTTAAGTAGAAATGAAATTTCTCTTGATGTACTGATTAACCATAAGGAGCTGCTTAAAAAGAAAGGGTGATTATCATAAACTTCCTAGAAACTGCTTGATTTGATCCCAACCAACCCAAAACAGAGTATTCAGTCATTTTCAAAATGTAAATTGGCCTTACACTTATTTATTAAAATTTTGATTTAAAAAAAAAAAAAACACGTTCAGAGATAGTGTGAGTTAAAGCCAGTATCTCATCACACTCTTGAAGCATAAGACACTGTATATTAAAAACAACTCGCTAAAATGAGTGAGGTTGGGTATAATCTCTTTTTAAAAATGCACATTTTTATATTCCTCTTTTTGGCTCATACACTGTGCCGTTTTTCCACTCAAAGATTCCATGTTGGAATGCAGTATGGTTTCAGTCTAAATATAATTGTCAGAATCATTTTTCCTGGGATAATGTGGTTATATATAATTTAAGTGTCATCGAAAGAATAATATAGTGTTTTTTAAAATATACTTCAAATTAACTTTCTGATTTGAGTCTGCCATTTAACAATGAGCATATTTTGGGGGTAGTAAATTTGCTATAGTCTTCAGAAGGAAAGCCAAATGTAAAAAAGAAAGAACATAAATATTTATTTATAGAAGACTCATGATAGATGAAAAAATTGAGGCCAATTTTTATGACAATTTATTTGATGTTGTTATTGGTGGGTGCTGCTGACAATGTTTTAACGTTGGTGTCCCTGTCAGTTCCAAGCATCAGAATTGGGAAGGAAATGGAATGCTCTCTCTGCGGACATGGCTGACTCAGGAAACCGTCAAATCCCTCTCCACGTTTGATGCCAATGAAGAGGGTCCAGTCTTGCTGGTAGGGAGGATGAGAAGCAAATGAGTTTAGAAGTTCAGAGCAAAGTTGTACAGTGAAAAAGTTTGTCCAGAAGCAGGCTTGAGAGGACCCAAACAGACCAAAGTCAAGAGACTGTAAGAGAACCATAGAACAAAGGATGGAGTCCTTTTTACATTAGAAGATGTAATAGAAATGTCAAGAAAATGGCTGTGAATTACAGTTTTCTTGAGTTTAAATACCCATCTGGACATTTTCTACATTTTAGATTTTAAATACATTTTGATACACTGTGAGTACAATAACATCTGTTGCTGCCTCAGAAGATCTTTGCAAAATTTAAGCATGGTAATTCATGGCTGTTACTTAACGCCATGCCTTGTATATGAGTAGTCAATAATATTTACTCTTGTTAATATAATTCAATATTTCTCCTCACTTCTGGCCTCTATTCCATTCCATTCCTTGAAGGAAAAATTCCCCCTATGTACCTTAAGGTTTCCAAATGGTTCTGACAACCAAATCAAATAGTGCCAGTATTATTAACATGATCATAAAATTCTTTCTTCTTCCTCTCTTTTCTCCTTTACTATCTTATCCCTTTCCTTGCTTTATTCCCTTCTTTGCTCTCCCTATCTCCTCTTATTTTTCTTTTTATGCTTATTGATTGGCTCTGGATATATGTGAGTAATATAATTCATATCAAGGAGAAATTATAGTTTAGTTTGCAGAAAAATGTGTAGAGAAATATTTATAACTCACTAGAATATGTAATAAATATTATTGACTTTGAATAAATTTCAGTTAACTTAATTGGTTAAACCTGAGAAGTTAAAAAAAAAAGCACCCATAAATCTATGTTGTCTAGATACGTGGGTCTCAGGCAAAGCATAACATAAAAAAGCTTACAGAACATATTGTATTAGTTTCCTAGGGCTGCCATAACAAAATACCACAAAGTCCATGGCTTAAAATAACAGAAATTTATTCTTTCTCAATTCTAGAAACTGGAAGTCTGAAATCAAGGTATCAGCAGGCACATACTCCTGAAGCCTCTATGAAAGGATACTTAGTGGCCTTTTTCTTGCTTTGGGTTGCTCCCAGCAATCCTTGACACTCTTTGGCCTGTGGCTGCACGATTCCGTTCTCTGCCTCCATCTTCACACAGCCTTCTCTGTGTCTTAGAGTGTTCTTTCCTCTTTTAAAAAGAAATCAGTCATTGGATGTAGGGTCCACCTTACTTCAGTGTGATTGCCTCTAAACTGAAATAAAGTTCCATTTCCAAATAAGGTTACATGCCTGGTTCTGGGTTGACATGAGTTTTGGAGAAACACAATTCAAAACACTGCACATATAATGGCCCATGCTCCCCGTGCATATCAAAAGACACATCCTCCAATCACATCTATTGTGTCATATGTGTACAGATAACACAGAGAGGCTTATAATCCAATAGGTCAGCTAAGAATTATGTGAACTTTTTAATTCTGTATTGTTTTTCTTTGACTATATATTTATTTATGTTTCCTAAAGTCAGGAGGACAGGTTAAGTGTATTAAAGACAGTATTAACCTTCTAAGTTTGACATTCAAAGGTTACCGAAAATGTTTGATTTAAAAAAAAAAATTAATGTTTATTTTTGAGAGAGAGAGAAAGAGAGAGTGAGAGAGAGAAAGCACAAGTGGGAGAGGGGCAGAGGGAGAGGAAGACACAGAATCTGAAGTAGGCTCCAGGCTCTGAGCTGTCAGCACAGATCCCGACACAGGGCTTGAACCCACAAACTGTGAAATCATGACCTGAGCTGAAGGCAGACGCTTAACCAACTGAGCCACCCAGGCGCCCCTAAAATGTTTGATTTTATGGCCTTATTTTTAGCTCCTGGGAGAACAGTCTCTATTATGTATATCTGGGGATGTTTACCCTCAGAAGAAAATTGCTGCAAAACCACAAATATAAATAAAAAAAAAAATATAACCTTAGAGAGAGTTTTTTTGGATAAAAGAAATGCTGAAGCATAAATAGCAAAGAAAAAGAATTTGTAAAATTAGAGAAAAAGGAGATATGAAAAGAATGTGAAATACGAAGAAAAGTGATAGAAAATAGAGAAATCCAAAGAGAAGTAATGTCATCAAGATGGCAAAATCAGTCATTCTTGGCTCCAGTCCCCTGCACAAGAATACCAATTAACAACTATCCATAGACAAATAGCATCTTAAAAATCCCAGAACCTCGTTGTGGGTCTGAATCACCCTCTTGGAGCAGAGAGAGAGAGAAACCACATGAGAAGGGTAGGAAGAGCAATATCACTTTGACCACATCACTGCTGCCCCAGGCCTGCACAGCACTACGCCAGGAAGTTCCCCTAGGCCTAAGGTTTCTCTAGTGGGAAAAACAGAACCCAAGGTAAACATCCGGTGTCTCCGTTATTATTTTTTTTATATTTTATTTTTTTTTAGAGAGAGAGAGAGAGAGAGAGAGAGAGAATGGGGGAGGGGCAGAGAGGGAGACACAGAATCCGAAGCAGGCTTCAGGCTCTGAGCTGTCAGCACAGAGTGCGATGCAAGGCTCCAACCCACAAACTGTGAGATCATGACCTGAGCTGAAGTCGGAAGCTTGCTTAACCGCTTGAGCCACCCAGGCGCCCCACCCTGTGTGCAAATTCTTTTTTTTTTTTTTTTTTTACGTTTATTCATTTTTGAGAGACAGAGAGAGACAGAGCATGAGCGGGGAAGGGGCAGAGAAAGAGGGAGACACAGAATCCAAAGCAGGCTCCAGGCTCTGAGCTGTCAGCACAGAGCCTGGTATGCCGCTTTAACCTACAAACCTCGAGATCATGACCTGAGCTCAAGTTGGAAGCTAAATGGACTAAGCCACCCAGGTGTCCCCATTATTACAGGACACTTCTTGGAAAGGCTTTTTGGGTGTGTTTTCTTGGGGTTTAATGGGGGAATCTGTAGAACTGGACCACTGAGGATCATATAGAGACAGAGAAGGGGGAGCAGGGCTTACAACAACTTGCACTTAGATCTTGGCAGATTGCACCCCTGGATTTTTCCCAGGCGACTCACTTAACAGCAGATCCTATTTCTCTATGATTTATTTTACTGTGTCCAGAACATCTCTGACTCATCAAGTGTTGGTTCCATATACCCAGAATTTCTTCTGTGTTTGCATTTGTCTCTGTTGTTCTTCACAAAGAAAAATAAGGAATTGCAAAAGTGATACTTGGGATATTTTCCTTGAGACTGGATTTTCTTACCTACCTCTTTTGTTAAGTAAGATTACTTTTTACAATTAATAAAATGTATATATGCCCTTCTTCTCCAAAATGAAGAATAGTGCCTATGATATAATTACTTAATCATCATCATTTAGTGAAATATTCTCTCAATAATTATTGACCTTTACTGTGTGGTAGACACTTCAGAGATACTCCTTCTCCCAACCTGTAGATGACAGAAGAGCATATTTGTTAGACAATTTTTTAATTGTATTTCCTTGAAACTCTTTGGTTAAAAATCTTGCTATCTGCTTTGTGGATTGCCTGGTTCTAGCAAGAAATTATGGAATCCAGTATGGAGCTTTATAGTGCTCATGGGAGAGGTACAAAACAATATTGTCATTTTCACTGAAAATTAATGTAATCTTTAGAGCAAGATATTTTAGTATCACCTCTGCATTGCAAAATAGAGCATTTACACCTAGATGCAGACTCTCAAAACAACCTCAAGGTTAAACAATATGCTGATGCTAATGAAAAAACAGAAACAGTTATGGACTACTGCTTGCAAAAAATAGTTCTACATCACATGGAGTGAGTTGTTGACCTATGTTCTCACTGAGAACAAAAGGGATCAATTGCCAACTGCTAATTATGCTTCTCTAGTATTTTTCCAAGAAAGTATAAATGATCACTAAGTGACTAAAGGTCAGAAGAACAACATACCTTTAGTATCAGTAACATAAATTCACAGTTATTTGGAGTTAGGATATATGTTAGAGCTCAGATGTTTGAATACTTATCTAAACTCTACTATATCCCTATCTTTAAAGAATGTCAGATGTCTTTTATTGCTACTTAACATCAAACATAGGAATGGAGATTATTCAAAATAATAATTCAATATTCTTACATATTAGTTACTTAAGGATAAGGAAATAACTTTGTGATATTGGTGATGATGAATGGTAGTATTTCATTCTGATATCAAATACCATAATTACGACTAATTATAGATTACAGGGGCCTGGTGATCTGGGCTAGGTCGATTTTTTTAGTGTCCTCAATAGTATTGTTACTGTGTTTTCTGATCCAGCCCTTTGAGCTATACTAATCCTTTAACTAGGCTGGGGGAGGGGTGGGGTGGAGGAGGTGGTGAGGGAACTCTGCTGTTTGTTTCCATAGCATACAATTTCTAATATCAAAGCATTCGTTAAATTGTATCATAATTGTTATCTATTTTCTTCTCCAAACTAGCACAGTCTTAGTAGCCAATGGTTTCTATCTCTGTTCTCCACGGAAAACAGGATAACCCTTTCCTTTTAAGGGTCAGCTGGGCCTAGTAATTCACTTCTAACAAAAAGAGCATGGCAAAAGTGATGGATTGTCTCTTTTAAGAGTAGGTTATAAAAGACTGAGACTTCTATACTCATGCTTGTCTGTTTGTCCATATTTCTCTCTGGACCTTTCCATGTGCTTGCACCGAAGATGCAATCTGGTGAAACCTAAGTATTAAAGAAGTAAGGAAGGCCTCTGGCCAATTGCCAGAGGAGAATTGAAGCCTTCAATTCAATATCCCCTGAGGAATAGAATCATACCCAAAGCCATGTGAGAGAGTTTAGCAGTGGATCCTTCCCCAGTTGAGTCTTCAGCAAATACCTCGTTTGCAGCCCTGTGAAATACCCTTAACTGAGAACTCAGGTACCATGTCAAGCTCTTGAATCATAGAGATGATAACATAATAAATGTGTGTTCTTTTAAGTTGCGAAGTTTTGTGGCACTTTGTCACACAGCAATAACTAATGCAATCATATATCATACTCCATACAAGGGTCAGATAATATTTACAATCAAATCCATTTCAAAAGAGAAGGTTTTTGTGTGGGTGTGTGAAATTTAGGAGTTCCAAACGAACATTAAATTTTCATAACTCTACCCAAAAATGTTCATTCCTTTCCATCATGAAATCATCACTAACCACACCAAGATTGGAGATACAGAGGTAATTGAGAGAAAAATCAAGAGATACAACTTGCTGCTTACATAGATTATTATAATCCATTAATTAATATATGCTCTTGTAATCAGCAAGAGTGTGGAACTTATTCATTTCAATATTCATTCTTAAACTTCACAAAACCCAAATGTACATATCTGGTAGAGGAATGCATACTTGCTTCATTTTCCCCAGGTCTGGTAGTCATCCTTTATAACGATTGGTAAGATTTCAGTTTTCCTTCTATTGTGGCTCATGGTAAAATTATAGTTTCAATTCAATTTTCAACCAATAAAATCTGTATTGCTTTTTGTAAAAAAATATCTTAATAGTCAGTATGAAGCATAGTCACAGTTTCTTCAACCCGATTGTGAAAACATGTGGAAGAGGAAGTCTTTGATAACCTGGCTCTCTGAGTGACTGAAGTGAGCAACAGCCATTGTCAGTTCATAATGGACATATTGTGAGAACAAAACATAAACTAATTTTGTGATAAAAGACTGACACTATGTGTTGTTACTGCAGCATAACTAGGTTTACCCTAATTTGCGCCTGGGGTTAAATTGATTCCATGAGAACAAATATGGATGCCTGTTTGTTTGACAAACTGAAGCAGATAATTGACCATTCAACGTTTTCTGGTCTTAAGTTGCTTCCCAAAAGCTAATAGGGGAATAAGTGGTATCTGAACATTTTCTAGCCCCTCTGAGTTCTTTGTTACTTTTATTTTAATATTAAACCATTATATGCATATTGATATTATTACCCAATGTTTGTAAACATTAGATTATAATGTAGTATGTATAAACAAGAGTAGTAAATGTAACATCTGCCAATTTTAATTTTGGGATTATCCCAAGGAATGAGTCATTTATGGTGTTCCAGCAATTTTTTTGTTCTTCTCATGAGTTATCACCTTCAACTTTGCTGGATATTCTGGATATTCTCCTTACTTCTCCTTGAAGTAGTCTATTCCACTGTTACAATTGCTCTCATTCTTTTTTTCTTGAACCTGGTCCAATCTCACAAAATTGTTCTTGTGAATATTGACTGATCTTCTCCCCCACAACCTGCCTCTCTTTCAATCTTTCCCATCTCTGTTGATATCAACTTCATTTTTCTTGATGTGTAGGCCAAAGGACTTGATGCCATTCTTGATTGCTTGATACCTTTATTGACTGCGTTTATTGACTAGACATGTTCCATGCCCAGTCCATCAGTAATTCATTTTGCCTTGTCTTTAAAATACAGCTAAAATCCAATAAATTTTACAATGCTTCATGTGTTGCTATATGAGTCCAAGCTATCTTTATCTCTTGCTTGGTTTTCAGCAATAGCATCCTTAATGGCATTCCTGATTCTTTTTTGTGCCTTCTACAATCTATTTTCAATTTAGGTGCTCTAGTAACCTTGTTGAAAAGGAAGCCTCTAATGGCTTCTTATATCACTCATAGTGGAAATCTAAGCCCATAGGTCTGTAAAACTCTGTATGGTTGATACTTGTTTACCCACCTTAATTTATCTTTTGCTGCTCTCTCTTTTGTTTATTCTGTTGCAACTGTAATGGCCCCATCACTGTTCCAAAAACGCACTAGGCATGTCCTACCTTTGGGACTTGTATTTTCTATTTTCTCTTTCTGGAATGTGCTTCCTGATACTCCCATGGTCTATTCCCTCACTAATTTTACTTCTTTATTTAAATGTGATATTTTCAGTAAGATTTTCCCTGCCTACATTATATACATTTGAGTTTTCACTCTGACAGCATCAATTTCTATCCCTCTTTTCAACTATGTTCTTCTCCATAGCACCTATTACCTAAATTCTTACATAGTTTTCCCATTTATTTTATTCAATAATAGTCTCCAAAAGTAGAATGCAAGCTCCATAAGTACAGAGATTTTTTTTATGTTTTTGTTGCTGTATTCCTGTCACTTGGAAGAATGCTTATTTATTGAATTATTTAATGGAAGACTTGGCTCCTACCGTCAAGCTATGGACTATTTATTTACAAGGATGGTGATGCATGCCTTTCCCAGGAAGCTATTGTTTTGTTTTTTCCTTTTCCCTAGAAAACATTATTGAGATAGCTACTCCTTCTAATGTATCTGTTTATGAACTTAAGGAAAAAAATTAGCATTTATTGCCCAATTAGGAACCGATGCTATTCTTCCATCCCTATCATTATCATCTTGCATTTAAGGAGCCATAATGAATAAAAATGGAAGATCAAGATAGACTCCTCTAATTATAAAAATGTGATTCAAGATTTTAAATTAGTAAATTGTAACAGTTTGGGCTCCAACCCATGATAATTAATGATTACATTGTCTTAGTTTTCAAAATGTAATTATTGCTATTAAAATGTTTAATACACAAAGCAAAGCCTGCAGAAGCTTGCCTATGTGTTATTTTTTTTTTCCCCTTCCTATTCAAGAAACTAATTGGAAGTACCAGAACTAAGGATCGATGTACTTTGGCCTGATTAAAACTCTGGCATCAACTTTAGTATTAAGGAAAAAATGAAATTCTTTGATAACAGAAAAGGAAAAACATGCCAGAAAACTTGGATCAATTTTGATTAATTTCAACCCCAAATTCTTTTTTCTGAGTCTGTTTGTGTGATAACTTCCAGCCTGAATCTCTCAAAACATAATTCATATGTTTATTGTGCTTTCAAAGTGTCTTCTAATTTTATCCAATGAGAGCAATCCAATTACTGTTGTCACTCTTCTTATTTCCATAGCTATTTCTCATCAGTTTTCTTCTCATAACGTGGTATCATCTGTCCTAAACTATAACTTTTCAAAGCAATAATAATCTTAAATTTACCAAAAAAAAAATCTCATGTTGCAACTCATCAAGGTGCTATTTGGTAATATATGATTTCTTTTCATTTGTGTTCTCTCTATGCCCTTATACGATTCATTACGCTGAGTTTTATACTTATTCCAAGCAAACAAAGAACTATTCCCCAATGACTTCCAACTTAGTTTTTTTTTTTTTTACTCTTCATAATGTTTATTGAATGGCATACAGTCTTCCTCTCTATGAACTAACATACAATAAATTTTAGTTATCAGTAAACTAAACCAGGCATTAATGGTAAAATTATTTTGACTCAGATTATAATATTTCTCACATACCTCTGATTTGCTATCATCATAAAACTCATTTATGTGGTTTATAAAAGTGGCTCTCACGATGAATTATGTAATTCTGTACTTACCAATCAAGAAAAAAATGTCATTTATATTCATTTTATTTGCTCTCCTCAACTGAAATTATTCTTCTTTACATTGCTATCGAATCATAAAATGTTTGTTGAAAGTCCATATTTGGTTTATAATACGTATACATTTCTAATCCTCATATTGTCTTTCAGCACCTTACAAATTGACCTTTGCTATGTATCTTTTTTAAATGTTCCCTACTTCCCTGGATTTTTGTTTACCTCAAAAAAAAAATTCAAGGATATCCACAAACCCTGTTACAATCATTTTGTTGTTGCTGTTGTTTTGTTGTTCCTTTTTTTCTGTCCCCACTTTTTCCAGGAAGAATTAATTTGCTGCACAAGTAGCTAGTGAGACTATCCCCTGAGCATATTCTCCTCACTCCATGTGGGTCATTTTACTGAACAGTGTTTAGTGAAGTCATGCTCAGACACTCCAAATGGTTTCAATATGAAATGTCTCTTTTCTCGTTCAGAACAGCAGACCGGTCTCACATCAACCTGCCTTTAGCAAGATTGAAACCAATTTGACGTCCTCCTCTATAGAAAGAAGTCTTTAATTAAATGACAAAATAGGCTTCCCTATATGGATCTGTTTCTGTCAATCCATAGAAGTGGTATCTAACGTAATGTTTCTGGTAAAAGCCTGTGGAAATGTTTTGGCAGTTAGGGTGGCAATTAATACATTTTATAAGGTCAAAAAAAGCGTGATAACTTTCCTCCACATATCACAGAGCATTCATTTTTGGAGACTGGAAATGAAAAACAAAGTTGCATAAAAAGAAAAATGTTGCTAAAATAAATTATGAGTTTAGATAATTGGGAAAAATCAGCTAAACAATGACTGATATTAATATCCTTAATAAATAGTGATTTAGGACTAAATAAACAGATCTGATCTACTTGTTACATGTTAGTAATTTTATTCAGATCCACTTAACCATATCCTCAATCATGTAAAGTCTTAGATCTATGTCAAACAAACAAAATTAAAGGGAGAACCAAAAGTTTAGATTTTATAGGACAAAGTACCAAAAAGGCAATATACACAGAAGGTCTTCTTCAAGTATTGAGTAGAGTAATGGTTACTGCATATGTGTGATGACACTACCCAAGGCTAGGAAAAGAATTATCTGAAAATATTAGATGAGGTAGTGCCTGGGCTCTTACAAAGCCAAGAACAAGCCTATTCCAAACAGCCAGACTAGAAAAACTCATAGCATGGAATATTGAATAGAGTACTCAGGAATGCTTGCCTCACTAGTGCAGATAATTAGCTCTATACTGAACTCTGCCTCTAATCAGCCAAATGAAAAATAAAAGCAAAATCCAAAATTATCAGCCTATATCCAAGTCACTTAAGCATATTTCAGAAAAAAGCTAAAGAAAAATAGAAATACGAAAACATTCAGAACCCAACAAGGTAGAATTCACAATATTGAGCATCCTATGAAAGATTACCAGGCATGTAAAGAAGCAGTAAAACACAATTCAGAAGGAGGGAAATAATCAATAATGTTGGATTGAGAACTGAAATAGATGTTAAAATTAGAAGACAAGGATATTAAGAAATTATAACTATATGCAATATGTGTAAAAAGTAAATAGATGGAAACTTTATAAGAAGATCCTATTTGAACTACTAGAAATGACTATCACAATGCCTAGAAAGAAAAATACACTGAATGGAATTAATGGCAGATTAGAGACTGCAAAGCTAATAAGAAGGAATTCACAGTATTTCTTATTAGTTATTAACCTCAAAATTCTATCTTCTAGAACTATTTAGAATTCTACCAAAGCATATCTAATAAAACATATACTGAATTTGCTGTCTTATATAGAGCTCTCATATACTTTATCAGAGAACAAATAACTATGTACTGGTTGCTCTATGGATTTAAAACTTAATATGAAAAAAAAATAACAGCCAGAATTTATTGTTCTATTGTATTTTTTTAAGTTTATCGATTTATTTTGAGAGAGCAAGAAGCAGAGAGAGAAGGACAGAGAGAATCCCAAGCAGCCTCCGCGCTGTCAGTGCAGAGCCCCATGTGGGGCTTGAACTCACAAACAGTGAGATCATGACCTGAGCTGAAATCAAGAGTCAGACACTTAACAGACTAAGTCACCCAGGCACCCCTATTGTTCCATTTGAAATAAGAATCTGAAAAACATGACTTCTCAACATGACAATTGAAGAAAGCTCTTTCTTTCAATTTACCATTATGACAAAAACCAAAAAAGAACTCCCAGTTAACCTCCAATTTCCTTAAATGTATATGTGTCTATATATGTGTATGTGTATGTGTAGATGTAATTACACACAGACATATGGATTATATATACACACTTGTGTAAATACGTGTGCTTATACCCACACACATGTACACACACACACACACACACACACACACACAGAGACATGCACACATATACACACACATTTATATTACTATTCAGATCTAATTTTCAAGAAAGGAACCAGAATTTCAAAATTAATTTTCATTTAGTTTGCATTTTGCTCAATATCTTCGCTTGTAAACATATTGGCAAACAGAAGTGCTCAATTTTCCTTTTGTTTCTCCCCAGTTTCCTCTCAAATATTTGTTGTCTTTATATGATGATAGTAGTTCTGACAGTGAGGAAATCTCTAATGAAAGTTCCTGTTTGTATTGTGCTGCTCAAATCTGCTGTACACCTGGGCCATTCTAATGTACTTGGTGGGTTTGAATTTTCCCCCAGAACACATCACTAACTGAGCAGATTAGTTTTTATGACTGAAATATTGCCCATGTTAAGTATCTCTTTAGTCCTCCCGCAACTCTGGCACCAAAAAAAGAGAATTTAATGTTTTCATGTGTTTCATTTTAATTGAATTAGCTGCAAGAACGAAAAGCTTTTTCTTTTTAGATTGAGAAAGAATTGTTGCCTTGGTTCCAAGTCACTGCTTGGTAACCAAATAGCTCTTCTTTGCCTAGATTTATTATATTCCTACCTCTGTGTAGGAAAATTTTGTAGTCGGTGTTGTTTGGGACATTAGCTGCTGAGCTCTTTCACTGACACATTCCTCATTAGGCCACTGAGAAAATTAAATAGATTCTATCAGTGTCTCTCCTAACACACTGGTGATATTTTATGTGCTGGAAGCTGAAGGCAAGGATATTTAACTGTGACTTCTAAGAACTAACTTCCCATTAGGTAACAAAATATTTTATGCTTCCTGTCAGGGTGGATGTGGTGGAATGACTGAGAAGTATCTTTTGTAATTTCCTCATCACCTACGAGCCAGATTAAATCCTGAAACTTGTGCCTAGAGTTGTTTCTAGCACTATATCTTTAAAACAAACATAAAAGAGCCAAATATTTCCTAATTAGCGTTTCCATGTGCCCTAGGCTTTTGCCAACAGTCACTTTGAGGCCAGCCTTTTACAATTATGTATGAGAATTCATGCACTTGGGACAGACTTTCCCTGACTCTGAGGAAGGTGCATATTGGTCAGGTTTTGGAGTCAGAAATACCACTCCTTACACTTCACTTTGATGCTTATTTGTATAATCATGGACAAAGTTCTTAATTTTTGAGTATCAAATTACTCTTCTGTGATACATAAGTGTTAATTCATTTTAGTTAGAGAGCAAGTTAAAATTAACCTGATGCAAAAATACAATGATTTAAACAAGCAGGAAGTTTATTTCTCTCCCACGAAAACAATTCAGAGTTGAGTGGTCCAGGGTTAACAAGATGGTTTTGTAATCCTAATGCATGGCTTCTACCTCTGGAATCAAGGCTCATAATCATAATTTCCAGCCAATGCAAGGTGAAATTCAGGCAAGCAGTTTCCATATTGAGGTTCTGATAAAATATACAGTCAACATTCCTGCTTTCTCCCCATTGGCCAGGGCTTGGCTGCAAGGCCAACACAGATGCGTAGAGTCTGAGAGAATGTATCTGCAGCTAGTAGGTCATATGCCCAGCCGAAGAAGTAGAGAATGTATATTGGGAAACAATGAACAATTATTTGACATTAAAAATATGCAGTTACTGAGATTGCAGGAGGTAATATCCAAAGCCAGGTTGGATACAAGGCACATCATAATGATTTGATATATGTCCAGGCATTTTAATTAGTGAAATAATTATTTAATCTTTTCTTATGAATAAAAGCTCTTACAAATGGCCTTAGTTTCTTCACTGAGGTTTTAAAAATATAGCTGTGTGTTTATCTGCCAAAATATATGTCCTAGTTGAAGCCCTTGAACTTTAGCTTTCATAGTGGACAGAGGTAAACACAAAGTAACCAATGAATAGGAGATATTTATATTGAAGATTATTTTGTTATCTCAATTTTAGTTAGTTAACATACCATGCAATATTGATTTCAGGAGTAGAATTCAGTGATTCATCACTTACATACAACACCTAGTGCTCATCACAACAAATGCCCTCCTTAATACCAATCACCCATCTAGCCCATCCTCCACCCTCCTCCCTCCATCAATCCTGTTTGTTCTTTGTTGTTAAGAGTCTTTTGTGGTTTGTTTTCCTCTCTGCTATTTTCCCCTCTTACCATATGTCCATCTGTTTTGTTTCTTAAATTACACATGTGAGTAAAGTCATATGGTATTTGTCTTTCTCTGATTTACTTATCTCAGTATAATACATTCCAGCTCCATCCACATCATTGCAAATGGCAAGATTTCATGCTTTTTGATGGCTGAATAATATTCCATTGTATATGTATACCACATCTTTTTTATCCATTCATCCGTTGATGGACATTTGGTTCTCTCCATAGTTTGGCTATTGTTGATAATGCTGCTGTGAATATTGCAGTGCAGGTTTCCTTTCAAATCTGTGGTTTTGTATCATTTCGGTAAATACCTCGTAGTGCAATTGCTAGATCATGGGGGTAATTCTGTTTTTGGCTTTTTTGAGGAAACTCCACACCGTTTTCCAGAATGGCTGCAGGAATTTGCATTCCCACCAACACTGCAAAAGGAATCAATCCTCTTCCTCTGCATCCTTGCCAACATCTGTTGTTTCCTGTGTTGTTAATTTTAGTCTTTCTGATAGGTGTGAGGTTGATCTCATCATGGTTTTAATTTGTATATCCCTGATGATGAGTGATGTCGAGCATGTTTTAATATGTGTGTTATCCATCTGGGTGTCTTCTTTGGAAAAATGTCTATCCACTTCTTCTGCCCATTTCTAAACTGAATTGTTTGTTTTGGGGGTGTTGTGTTTGTACGTTCTTTGTAGATTTTTGATACTCACCCTTTATCTCATATGTCATTTGCAAATATCTTCTCCCATTCCATAGGCTGCCTTTTAGTTTTATTGATGCAGAATACACCTTTACTGTGCAGAATTTTTTTATCTTGATGAAGTCCCAATAGTTCATGT
This sequence comes from Panthera uncia, assembly GCF_023721935.1. Taxonomy (NCBI): domain Eukaryota; kingdom Metazoa; phylum Chordata; class Mammalia; order Carnivora; family Felidae; genus Panthera; species Panthera uncia. Next base: position 88,365,526 of record NC_064810.1, read on the forward strand.
CCGCTTTTGTTTCCCTTGTCTTTGGCTTTGTCTAGTAAGATGTTGCTATGGCCAACGTCAAAGAGGTTACTGCCTATGGTCTCCTCTAGGATTTTGATGGTTATCTCACACTTAAGTATTTCATCAATTTTGAGTTTTTTTGTGTGTATGGTGTAAGAAAGTAGTTCAGTTTTATTCTTCTGCATGTCGCTCTCCAGTTTTCCCAACACCATTTGTTGAAGAGACTGTCATTTTTCCACTGGATATTCTTTCCTACTTTGTTGGAGATTTTAAAGGATCTAGGTTGTAATGTTGCAAATACTCTAGCTGGAAAGAGAATTGTATGATATCATAATCATGGGCTTTAGAATCATAAAATTCTTTTTTGGGGATTCCTGCTTAGCTGTGTAATCTTGGAGCAAGTATGTTTACTTGTCAAGACAGTGTTAATTGTTTTTATATGTTTTTTAATATGGAGACCCACACAATAAGCACTCATACACCCTCCACTAAGAGCAATAATAGCAGTCCTGTCCTATTTAAATTTGATCTTATAAATCCCTTTGAAGAAATCAAAAATGATTACATATAAAACTGAATTTATTTTCTACCCTTTCCATTCACAAAATAAATACTATTGTGATTTGTCTGTATCCTGTTTATGTTTTTATACTTATTCCATACATAATATTGTATGTGCTTTTTATGTATGTGTGTATATTTATAACATATATATATATATATATGTTATACACACACACGTATATATATATATATATATAGAGAGAGAGAGAGAGAGAGAGAGACATATATATAGACCCTTCTGCAATTACTTTTTTCTATCACTATTGTTTTTAGGGTTTCTCCTCAAGTCTAAATCATTTATTTTAATTTGGGAAATAATTGTGTTACATTGCATTTATTCATTCCCCAATTGGCAGGTATTTAGGTCAATTTTTTATTATTAAAGACAATGCTTTATTAAAGATCTTGTACATCGGTACTTGTGCAATACGCATACACAAGAATGTCAATGGGACATTACATAGAAGTTCAGTTGCTCTCTTGTAGGGTACATGCATTTTGAGCTTTGTAGATAGTGGTAGACTGTTTTCCAACTAATACTTCCAGCTGCAGAGGAAAAGAGTTCTAGTCTATATTCTCACAATGCTTACTACTATTGGACTTCTAATTTTTCAAATTTGGGGAGTTTAAAATAATACCTCCTTATTCTCTTAACTTGCATCTTTCTGAGTACTAGTAACATAATCTTTTCATATCTTTATTTGCCATTCTCTTTTTCTTTTCTGTGTCTTATTTGTTTCTGTGTACATTATTAAAAATGGTCATTTCCATATTGATGTGTAGGTAGTAGAGTAATCAAAGATCTAATGCTTTTGTCTGTTATATATGTTACAAATATGTTTTCTAGATCTTTTGTTTGTATTTTAAATTTTCTAATAATGCCATGTCATATGAAGTTTATTTTTTATTTGAACTTAATGAAAAATTTTCCTTTTTGTTTATGATTGTATATGTTCATTTTTAAAGAGATATTTCCTACCCTTAGGCTGTAAAATGTCCTTGTATAGTTTCTTTTAAACAATTTGGAAGGTTTTTTAAACATTTAGATCTTTAATCCATCTGGAATTTACTTTTATTGGTATGAGATATATTACAGCAATTTGATTTTAATTTTCCATATGAATAACTAATTATTATAACACTATTGAATAGACAAATTTTCCCAATTCCATATTCTCTTCCCTTTTGCTCCATACTTTCTAATCCTTTCCCCCTTTCAAGTCTATCCTATCCCTATACCCTCTCTTTTTTCACACATTTCCTTTATTTGTCCTGTTCTTCCCTTGTTTATTTTTCCTCTTTCTTTATCTCTTCCTCTTCCTTTTCATAATTATTATTATTAAATTAGTGTATATACCAACTTAAAAATCAAATAGCAAATCATCTAAAATAATAAGTAAATTAAATATTTTTCCTTCCAGAGTCAAACAAAAATATCCATTGCTGATTCATCATCTATTCAATACATATTTATTAGGCACTGATGATTCAGAAGTGAACAAGACAGAGAAGATCTGCAGCTTAATAACGGTTTAAATATAAGCATGTGCAAAAGTGGAAACCTATTTATTATGATAGCTACAATTTCCAGAAGCAGTTGACTGGGCAGCTCCAGGACATTCTCAAACATAACAAGTAGATGTCATATAGGTATATTTATAATTTTTTAAATGTATAATACATAAATGTATGCAGTATGTAAATACTATATATGTTATATAATAAATACAAATGTTATTATATAAATATAAATAACTATGTCTATATTTATAATAGCCTGGGATGAAGTTAAACATTTATATCAAAGAAAGTAAGACTTTGACATGGTTTTTGCCATTTTGAAGACTTAATTCCCAAACGAGGAGTTTAAAAACCAGTCTAAATTCAAGTTCTTAAGCTTATAATGACTGATCATATTATTCTCTAATTCTAGGTGATGATAGTATACTGAGTTAATTTTAAATTTGTGCTACATTGCAAATATTTGTAGTGGAAATATAACGTGTCTGACACCACTTACGAACTGTAGCTAAAATAGTTTGTTGGAGCACATAAAGTACCACCATGCATATTAAACAGATGTATTAAATCTGATTTAAGAGAATTAAGGAAATCTTCACTTTACACTCATTGCCCTTTCACAATGCTCTTGGCAAACCCTGACAGTCCACTCTATCTCCCAGTAGCTTATTATATATAAATCACTTTTCTTCTCAAAAATATATTGGTTTGTCTTTCCTAAGGTTGTTTTTACACATAATAATTATTTGTTTGTTTGTTTTTTAAATCCAAAAGACATTTTGGTTAAACTACCAAAACATGTCTTAATCTGATTAAGAAAAAATGGAGGAGACAAGCTATGCTTAAAATACCTAAGAGGAAAATTTCATTTCATTATTGAAAAGACACCTGATTTTTGTTCCTTAGAAATTTTAATGTTGTCAAATCACTCTTAAAAATGTTAAGATTATTAAATTAACATCAATCAAATTCTGAACCCTAGAGATATTACATGTCCTTTGCAAATTACTCTGCCTTCTTGGTGAATCTCATTTGATTTTTTTATTTAAAAAGAAAAAAAAAAAAGCTAAATACTTTTGCCATACCATTAGTCTTTAGGGCCTATCAATTTACCTGATAATAACTTAAATTTATTTGTATATTTTAATAAATATTTTTAATTGCCTGGTATATCAGGCTTTAAGTTTGGTTTACATAAATAACAATTGATTCAGAGGGGTAAGAAATAATTATTGACCAGGCTTTAGCAACTAAGAAGGAAAAGGTACTTATAAGAAAATACTAAAATTAATTGTGAGAAGTATTGTCATATTAGTTTGTTTAAAATAGCATTATTGAGATTCATAAATTTACTTGAAAAAATTAGAGAAGGTGACTATTATGCTACACAACGAAAGATGATTTTTTGTTCATTGGAGGAAAATTCAGACCACAGTAGAAATGAGATTAAGATAGGTATTTTCAAATAGAATAAGCATTGTGAGCAGAGGTACATATAAATTTCCCTAGTGTGTACAAAGAACTATAAATATTTATTATTATTATATTTTTTAAATTTTTTAATGTTTTATTTCTATTTATTTTGAGAGAGAGAGATCACAAGGGCAAGCATGAGTGGGGGAGGGGCAGAAAGAGGGAGAGAGAATTCCAAGCAGAATTCTGTGCTGCTGTCAGTGCAAAGCTCAATGCAGGGCTTGATCACATCAAATGTGAGATCATGACCTCAGCTGAAATCAAGAGTTGGATGCCCAACCGACTGCGCTACTCAGGCTCCCCTATTACTATTATTTTAATGATAAAAGAATAAGGATGAAAAAATAATCCTGACCAAGTCTGTAAAAGATAAAACTAGCAGTGTCCTGGGCAAAACACATAATAAGTTGAGTGTAGGAAAGATTGAGTGGGAAGGGTATGGGGTACTATACAGTTGAATGATTCTACTAAAACTGGGGACCTTATGAAGGCTGATAGACCAAAACAAAAGTAAGGTAAAATAAAGTTTCCACATACATTTGACGGACATTTCAATCAAATAGGAACCAAATTAAGCAACCATCATTATTAAAATATGATATATTTCTATACATTAGGCTGACTCGGGGGAAAATATGACTTGGATGTTATTTATATAAGGACTCATGGTTTGCAATAGTGGTGCTATTATCACAAAGGTATTTATAAAATGTGTATATTTTTATTTATCAAAATGATTAGAAGCAAACATTGGTCTTCAGCGGGTGGTGGTCAGAAACACTAGACAATCTACAATATTTAAAATAGTGTTGCACAGTACGCAGAATGATCTCATGGTCAGCACAAATTGTCAGTGTGCACCAGTTTTTCGTGTAACTGAAAAACCTGTTTAAAACCATTTTAGACCAGAATTTTACTTCAAACTGGAAATAAATATAGCTTACTTTTGTATTATTTAATGGCTATAGAATTCCCAGGAGTGCTACTAACTTGCAAATAGAGAGATACATTTTCTTCCTTCAAAAACTTATAAGAATTGTTAACCATTTCATAAAATCACATCACTGAACACAGCACTGTTGGTGGTTTTACTAATTTATTTTTTTGGATTTGCACATTTTTTAAAATATAATTTGTTGTCAAATTGGTTTCCATACAACACCCAGTGCTCATCCCAACAAGTGCCCTAGAACTGCCGACACAGCCAAGCTGAATCAGTTTATTTAGCTATGATTTTTGTTGATAATCTTACATATAGTTGTGCTATATGGCTCCCTTATGTTTTCTAGGTATGTTATAACAATATTTATATGCTGAAATACGTACTATTTAATTATAACTTGTTTTTTATCTCATCTTTATATAGTCATCCATATATGTAGTTTGGCAATTACAATACTTACTTTCAAAACTATGTATGTAGGTAAGTTAGTTGCTCCATGAATTTTATTAAGGATAATAAAGATGTTGTCAAATTAAGGGTTTGAAAATCATAAGTCTAAATACATTAGTTAGAACTTACCATAGATTAATCGCAATAATGTGTTAAAAACTTTAAAATGTATAACCCTCTTTCATCCACATCTTACCATGTGACCTTCATACCACTGTGTAAAGTAGAGCAAGAGTTCTTTCTAAGACTTATTTTCCAGATGTGGAAAGTGAGCCTGAAAGAGACCCCACAACTCTTCAGTGATCATATAAATTTAACAAGTACCAGATCCAGAAGGGAATCCAGGTCTCCCTTCTTCCACTTCGAAAATACCATTACCTCTTATTGTTGCCCTATGATGTAGTGAACACAGACTATTTTATTTTATAATAATTGTATTCTTTTTCTTTACTACTAGAATGTTCTCACATATAGAAGGTTGTCCACTGTTTGGCCATTTTAAGCTTTCTTTAAACTCAGAAGTGACACGAAATGTTTATTTCCTACTGTAGTCTTACACAAATGTACATCTTCAATAATAAAGTGAACTTGGATACTTAGCAATATTCTGAATATTTCAGAGCAAAAGCAAAACAAACAAAAACCCACTTATAATTTCAGCCTTATCATCTAAATATTTTTAATGAAGACAATACTTTTTCTTTTCAGAAAGAAAAATACTGTCTTGTTCTGATAATTGTAGTGAACTTGTACACTGTCTTGTTTTTTTTTTTTACGATTAAATATCATATTTAATGGAGTTCCTCTCCTTTTAATTTCTTTTTTTTTAATATATATTTTTTATTTATTTATTTTTTAATATATGAAATTTACTGTCAAATTGGTTTCCATACAACACCCAGTGCTCATCCCAAAAGGTGCCCTCCTCACTACCCATCACCCACCCTGCCCTCCCTCCCACTGTCTTGTTTTTTAATACTGTCTTGTTCTGATAATTGTAGTGAACACTTCATTTCATTTTCTTGCTCTCGACTTAAGTCTGGGTAGTTTTTCTGCCTACTAATATCAGATAATGTTTTGATTGCACAGATGATGTATAGTGGCAGCAAAGGACACACTAGTTGCTTGTAATGAATAGTTTGTGATTGTGGCTTTCCAACTTAACCTTTAAGAATAAGACTGTTCATGTTTTGCCTCAATAGCAACAGAACTGTGGTCGTATTTTTTTTGCTGTTTCCTAAAACTTCTTAGCCTAAAATGGTTTTACCTCTATAGAATAGATAAATGCTAAAATACTCAATGGAAAGATTGTAACATTTTAGGAATAATAGAAGAACACATATAAGAAAACCAAAAAACTCATCCAGAACTACAAATTTAGTTGAATGGCTAATCACTTGTGTTTCTGAGGTCTTTTATTAAGGTAAATGCCAACAGAGTCAAATGCATATTTACACATTTTAGAAATGCATTTAAACCAATTATTGGTTGTTAGAAAAACATTGCATAGCTGTATAGTTTCTCTCTGAGGAGCAGGATAAGAAATATAGATAGCATAGTTAATGTAAATATTTCAGGAAAAAATGTCATAATAATGAATTTCATTCTCACCAGAACTTATCATCATTCTTCAGATTTCTCTTCAAATTCTCTTCTCTTCTACCAGTTTCTTCTCCTTACCTTTCCTTTTTCTCTTTCTTCTTTCTTTTGTTTCTTCCTTTCTCCTTTTCTAGATTTGCACTCCACCATTTTAACTAAAATTTAGAGGTATGCATTACTACGTGTCATGTTTTTTTTTTAATTTTTTTAATGTTTATTTATTTTTGAGACAGAGAGTGACAGAGCATGAATGGGGGAGGGGCAGAGAGAGAGGGAGACACAGAATCAGAAGCAGGCTCCAAGCCATCAGCCCAGAGCCTGACGCGGGGCTCGAACTCACGAACCGTGAGATCGTGACCTGAGCTGAAGTCGGGCGCTCAACCAACTGAGCCACCCAGGCGCCCCAGGTGTCATGTTTTAAGAAGGACAAGTAAAAGAAAAATCCCCATGGAAAACAACTAGGATAGAGAAAGAACCTAGAAGACATAGCAGAAGAGCCTTGTTAATCTGTAACTATCCTTTGTCCTAAATTATATTCTCATTATTAAAATAAATTAAGTACATATAGAAAACAAATACTGACATAAGAAGTCACTGTATATTATATAGCCGGTAAGTTCATAAAATTTAAGGATATTTAGAGTCCTGAAAGAGTAAACTAGGTAGGTAAAATCAGATAAGAAATCATAGCCACAGCAAGTCGGGTTGGGCTACCATAAATTCAATTTTGTTTCCATTTTAAATATAAGGTTTTCCAATATTTACATGTTTTGATAATGGGCAATGAATTATTTACAATTGCTTATGTTTGGCATAGTCTTCTATGTACTAGACTTAAAAAAAAAACATTTTATTTTATTTTTATTGTTTTCTTTTAGAGAGAGTGAGAGAGCATGCAAGCAATGGAAAAAGGCAAAGGACGAGAGAGAATCTTAAGCAGGCTCCACGCTCAGCACAGAGTCCAATGTGGGGTTCAATCTTACAACTCTGGAATCATTACCTGAGCTTAAATCAAGGGTCAGACACTCAACAGACTGAGCCACCCAGGCGCTCCTGCTCTGTACTAGATTTTAATGTGTTCGTTGCCGATCATCCTCTAAGCTCTGCTTTAGAACCACATAGAAGTGGAAGTGACAACAAATAAAGTGAGAACGTACATTTCTTACTTCCTCTTTGTCTTGTCTTTTTAGTCTTTCTCTTCCTTTTTAGCAATTTTTTTTACAAATTCAATATGTTAGAAGATATTTGATTCCATCAGGCTAGAAACCAAATGATTAGCAATGTTGATTATTGTTGTTTCCTTGATTCCTCATGTTTTCTGAGTATACATGTTATTCTTGAATGAGAAAATATTGAATGGAAAAAAATCATGACAGGAAATGTGTTATAGTATATTTGTACATACCACGTAGTTTTTAATCTTTATAACATTTTTAGCCATGTACATATCATTGATTATATGTTGACTGTTGATAATATTATAATGTAAAAAATGATACTTCTTTCTGGGGCAAAGTTAGTACATCAAAAAATATCTCTGGGCACCTGCATGGCTCAATCAATTGAGCATCTGACTCTTGATTTAGGCTCAGGTCATGAGATGGAGCCCTGCTTTGGGCTCCGTGCTGTGCATGGAGACTGCTTGAGTTTCTCTCTCTCTCTCTCTCTCTCTCTCTCTCTCTCTCTCTCTCAAAATAAATAAATAAATAGTATGTCTGTGAAGTCTATAGGAAAGAGGAAGGTGACCAAAAATCTTATTAACATCACTATTTTTGACTAAAAAAAGATTAGTTACAAGGAATGTCTGGATTTGAAGGACAATGATAACTCCTGATTTTGAATCTCTGTACATATCCTCTACCAAAACAATAAAATCAACAAGGAAAGCAAATAAAACAATGCCTCAACAGTAATGGGAGAAAGAAAAATACTACAATATTCCAGTTACTTGTAAGTACAAAAATAAACCAAATTATAATAAATCCTCCTCTATTACCTATAATTCTAGCTTAAAGATGTAAAAGAATTAAAAACCTAAAAGACCCTGTGGAATGAGTTCATATGACCAAAGGACTTAGATGATGTAGGAACAAAACTAACCCAAGAAAGAAGAAATTCAAAATTAAACGTTAGTATATTAAAACAGGCTAAGACTTGGTAATTCAAAACTTTGTCACCAAAAGAGGGTTTTAAAAATAAACAGGGTACTTAGAGGAAGACACACAAAAGCATTACATCTGGGATAGAATTAAATTTATGAAAAAGAGGGGATCCTTTTGGATTGGTGGAATCAAAAGAAAAGAAGGAAATAATGGGAGAAAATAAGGATCCCATAGAAATGAAATGAACCAAGACATTCCAGTCCCCTCTCCACCACAACCAATCATATATCCACAAAGGAAACTGCACAGAATAGGTTAGAAATGATAGAGTAGGGCACTCCCTTAATAGAAGCCCTGTTAAAAATAGGTCAAGCCTATATACAATTACTAGGGTAAAAAAAAAAATCCATAAATGCAATTCCAAACATTTCTGGTGATTAGATTTCTACCAGTTACTTTCAAACAAAGAAGCTGAGGGGGGGTGCCTGGGTGGTTCAATCAGTTAAGCATTTGACTCTTGGTTTTGACTCAGGTCATGATCTCATAGTTTCATGAGTTCAAGCCCCATATCAGGCTGTGTGCTGTCAGCTTGGGATTCTCTCTCTCTCTTCCTCTCTCTCTCTCTTACCTTCCCCCCACTCACACTGTCTCTGTCAATAAACAAACAAGCAAATAAACTTTAAAAAGATAAATAATCTTAGGAGAAGTGTAACATATCACTCCAAACTGAATTTAAAATTCTTAAAATAAGGATGTGGTAGTGAAATTTTTTTCTAGTGAAAATTATGTGCAAAAAACCAAAGCAAGCAAACAAAAAAACCTAACTGTACCACAACATTCCAAACAAAATTGCATATTCTTCAACAAGGATGTGAAGTTTTTTTTTTTTTTCAATCAGAAACTAACAATAAAAATGGATTAAAGTAAATAGAAATAAAATGAGGGTTTGAAATCCGGAAAGAAATAGAAGAAAACAACAAAATCATGTCAGAAATGAAGCCTAAAATACAAAGTACCGAATGAAGAATTTATTTAAATAAAAATTTAGTAAGGGGCTTTTAAGGAAACAGGCTAATTACCAAGAGACTAAAAATGGGGTAAAATATGAAACAAGAAAGCCAGAGAAAAAGTGACTGAAATGGAAGACAGGCAAGAAAGATCCAAAATTTTATACAATTAGAGTCACAGAACTATATTAAATGGTACAGAACCAACATTTAAACCTATAACCCAAGAAAAATTTCCAGAAGTGAAAAAGGAGTCTGAACGTATACCTCAAAGCATTCCATCAACTAGTTTGGAAATTGAAAAGGTCAATTCCAATACATATCCTGGTAAAACTACTGGACTTTTAAAGATAAAGACAAAATCTATAGATCCTTTAGACAAAAAGATGAAGTAACTTACAAGAGCAAGAGAATTAGATTTTCAAGACTTCTCAGAATCAATATACAGAGCCAGGTCACAGTGAAACAGCATTCCTGCAAAAAATTTAAGAAATTGTGAACCAAGTTTTTTTCTAACCATCCAAGTTATCCTCTAAGAAGTTGTGAATGCCACTTAAATGATCATTTCATTTATTCATTATGCAGGACATCTCCAAGAGTAACATATGGTGATTTTATCAATTTATCATCAATTATGGCCACAAAATCCAACTCATTATATGAGGGACCATACTTACATACACACAGGGATCATACATACATACATTTCACTGAGCAGGCTTGAAGCAGAGAGCAATCGCTATAGACCAGAGCTGTAGAAACATTACTGTGATAACCAGTGTTGTCAGTCTCTATGAGAAAGGCTTCAGAAGGTAAGAAAAGTAGAACAATAGAAGCTAACAATGGCAGCCTCCTGAGAATGGCTTCATAGAAGTGGTTGAGGGAAGACTGATATGGTCAGGCTACATGCAGGAGATTTAGTAATAATTAAAGATATTGAGGATAAAGGATGCAGGTTTCTTATTGATGGAGAAAGGAGGTACAAATATAGAAATAGGTGAAGTTAGAATCAACTTCGTGGTATTGGATTTGAATCAGAAGCAACAGCATGAATTGATGGTTCACACATATAGAAATATAGATACAAATAAGGATGCATATGTATGTACATGCATTTATGTATACATAGAGAATATACATGTGTACGTGTGTGCACATGCACACACACATGCACACACATATATACACATATATACATACATACACAGAGAGACTATATATATGGAGAGAGAGAGAGAGACAGGCAGAGACAGAGAAATAGGAACATACATAGAAAGAGAAACAGAGGGAGAACCTATACATTTATTTTTCTACAGATACAGTCTGAGAGCAGAAACACCTTTGTGACAGTGAACATATCTAGTACCCACATGTTGATTTCTGAATATACTTATAAAAAGAAATATTACTTCTTGGAGAAATGGCTAATCCCAAGGCTGGGAAAGGGAATGCATAGTGTAAGCCCCAAAATCTTGCTGTGGGTGAATATAAGGAAGCGCTCAATAAATGACGCATGTCACAAAGACACAGAGGGCAGCCTGCCCTAAAGGTATTTATACTGACCAAATCTAGACCAAGTTTCATATTAAACTGAATAATGATAATAGCAGATCATAATCTATTGAAAAAAATATAAATCCACACTAGTAAACATAGACAAATATATAAGTTAACTAGTGTTTATTGCAAGGATCTCTATTCTGCTCTCACCAGGAGTAAAGTCCTGTAAAGTCTCAACCTGAATTGAAATGCTTTGGACCACACTGAGGTGGTTGTGCTGTGTGAGGCCTTGAGACACCCAGAGTGTGCCCTGTAGATTCTTGGGATGCAAAAAGCTGAATTTGATGAGGAAACTCATGGACTCCTGATGTCTATAAAGGATAATTTCCTACTTGACAATCACAGGTGACTGATGGAACTGAGACAGGACCAAAAGTGTAGAAATCTGACTGCAAGCAACCTGGACTCATTCAGACTCAAACCTACAAAAATAGGGATTGGATACCTCACTTGTGCCTACTCTGTACCCAGGAATTATAAATTACTGATGCTGATGTGAGCCCTAATTTTTCTGGCACCCCCATTCAGATGTGGTTCATAGAACATGTATTTATATGATTTTTATTTTCCTTGTGGCCTTAGAAACCAGTGAAAGACCTTTGAGGTAAAATTTCTATTCTGTCTCACAATGACATTTTATGGCTTATTTATTTATTTATTTATTTATTTTGAGAGAGAGACGAAGAGAGCACAAGCATGGAGGGGGGGGGTGGGCAGAGAGAGAGAATCCCAAACAGGCCCCAGGCTGTCAGCACAGAGCCCAGTAGTGGCTCCATCTAACCCAACCATGAGATCATGACCTGAGTCAAATCAAGAGTCTGACACTCAACCAAGTGAGCCACTCAAGAACCCCACAATAACATTTTTAAACATTCAGTAAAGTCTTATATATTAAAACAAAAGATAAGGTGGGGTGAGATGGGAGTTAAAGCCAGGCACAATGATGGTGATGGGGTGCAATCACTAGGGAAATATGCCAGTTCTGGGGAAGTGCCCTTCTTGTTCCAGACTTCAGCCAGGCCAAATGACACCAGAGGGACAAGGATCAGATAATCAGGGGTCAAAACAAGGATAAAGACAGGCCTAATAAATAACCTCTCAACTTCCATTGTCACTCTGCTGAAAAACAACACTCATTCTCTCTCTCTCTGTCTCTGTCTCTCTCTCTCGATATATATATATATATATATATATATATATATATATATACACACACACACACACACACACACACACACACACTATATGTATATCACACATGTATATATAGTAAAGCTCTCTTTCCATAGAATGACAACTAATACATGCAGAAAGAATGTGGAGTTGGAAAAGAACTTTTTGGCAATATTCATAATAATAATCAAGGCAAGAAACACCAATGGATGCAAAAATAGAATGAAAAACAGAAATTTATATAATATCAAAGCATCCCTATACAAAATACTTTTTTAATTACAAAGGCAAAAAGACAACTATGTAATGAAGAAACTTTTCGGATATCGGTTTAATCAAATTATCACATTTGCCAGGGTGCCTGGTGGTTCAGCAGTTGAGCATCTGACTTTGGCTCAGGTCATGATCTCACGGTCTGTGGGTTCAAACCCCAAGTCAGGCTCTGTGCTGACAGCTGAGCCTGCTTTGGATTCTGTGTCTCCCTCTCTCTCTGCCACTCCTCCACTTGCACTCTCCCTCTCTTTCTCTCTCTCTCTCTCTCAAAAATAAATATTTTTTTAATTATCAAATTTGTTATCACCAATAATGAAACAAATAAATATCCAGCGTCACCTGATAAGATGAAATAAAAAGTGTTGTTTCTGTAATCTACCTATCACAAATGTATAATCTATGTCTAATTATGAGACAAACTAAGTGAAATTGAATGACATTCTGTATGTGGTATTACTGCTCTGTAATCTTGATAAAATTTTCAAGGGCATAAAATTCAAGGAAATATAGTGGAATACTTCCAGGTTAAAGGCTAGGGTGAGGAGACAGTTGGGTAGAACAGATGAGCCTGGATTGTATCCTTTTGCTGTTGGAAGAACATGAATGGAGTTTCTGGACCAAGAATCTATAGGAGTTATTTATGATTCTTGAGACTCTTCTATAAGCTTCAATTTGTTTCAAAAAGAAGTATTAAAAACATTCATACCTTTTACATGGTCCTACTGCACATAATAAAAATGCAACTCTACCAAAGTGGGTGCGAACTGGTTTACCTCCTGTCCAGGGAGAGGAACCCACTGACTATATGCTTATATGCATGACAATATCTTTATCTTGTTTCTAAGCACCTCCTCTAATGTCTGGACTTTCTTCTTATAAGCTGGTAAGAACCAGTTAATAGACTGACATGGGTGTCCATAGGCCATATAAATGAATCAGAAAAAGAGAGAGAGACCCATAATTGAGAATATAGACTTTTTATCAATGACTAAGTCATAGTGCCTGATGATGGTTCTTTCTCTAGGGAAAGAGTATTAAAGACAGAAGGACAAGGATTGGAGAAAATTGTGTCAGCTTTTTGCTCTGCCTAGCAAGCTTTCTTCTTTAAGATATTGAAAATGATAGATGTGAAGAGCTACTTTTCCATAAGAAAAAGTTTTCAATGATATTCCTAACCAAAAGAAGCACAGTATTTTTAATATGGAAAATATAAAAGATACTCTATTCTTGCCATTGTTTTAATAGTTAAATAATATAACCTTTTGGTTTATCACAATATTTAATCATAGCTCCTCAAAATATGTAGACTATTGTGGCAAGGTCATAGAATTTTGATGATAATTATTTTTAAGTTAGACAATATAAAATAAAATGCTGAGACCTTTACAAAAACCTAAGGAAAACTTTTGAAGGCTACATTAATGGTGTAATTTTTGGATGACCATTTTTTCTGATGTCCTTTGAATATTTACAATAAAAAGTGACACCTAGAAAAATTAGTGTTTATTGTTTATGCATTATCTAGCACTTCAAAAGCACCATTTCATTTAATCACTTTAATAATCCTATGAAGCAAATCTCATCATTACTATTTTCATTGTGCAAATAGTGATGCTTCCAGGGCTTAATTTGCCCAAAACCATTCAGCTAGAAATAAGAGTTGCGATTTGTACCTAAATGTTTATTATTTTTATTATTATTATCATCATCATCATCATCATCATCACTGTCATCATTATTATTACTAAGTATTTGATTTTTAGAAAGTCTGTTATTCCCAGAATGGAAAGGTTGATGACTAAAATATTCAGAATTTAGTTTTTCTGTTCTGTTTTGGTTTTTTCCACAGTAAGCAATGAAAGCATACAGAAATTTTGTGTTCTGCTTATGTGGTAGCTGAATCCATTATTTTTTATCTTCTACATAATTTATTAAATGTGAATATGCCTTACATCTTCCAACTTACAAGTGAAAAAAGATACGACTCAATTAGAATTTCTATGGCAGTCCTGCATAGATGTCCCATTATTCTGAGATAATTATTTGAACTTGTGGAGGCTTCTCTGAAGGTGTCTTAAATGATCACACTTTTTTTTCCATTTGCTGCTTTCTCTTTTCAGAAAGGTAATTTCTAATAAAAATAACGCCTGGTTACAAGAAGTAATATATTTCAGCTTCTCTAAAACTTTTAATTCTTCCACTTTGGTTTCTATCGTTGCTCTTCAGAAGAGATTTATTTATTCACTAATCAGCTCAAAATGCCTTTGTATGGTCATTCCATCATAAGATTTGAATGGATTGTTTCTTTAACTATTTCAAACAATATATAAATGTATTTCTAAATTTCTATTTTCTTTTTATACTTTTCTCTCATACTGGACACTTCAATCTGCCAAAAATACGAATACAAATAAAATTTACCTGTTTTTTAATTGCTTTTCTTATAAGAATAAATAGGACATTGTTAGTTATATTTCCTAAAAATTGGTCCTCAGCATTAAAAACAAAATAATGGGCAGAAGATCAGCTGGTGTAATTCTATATCCCATTCTCATTTTTGAATCATGGTCCTCTAATTTTATCTTTCAAACAATATATTCTCACCCCAGCAGCTAGAATTTTCCTTTTAAAATGTAGATAGATTACAGCAGTCTCCCAGGACTTCCCAGCTCACAGAGAAGCCTGGCTCCCTCTTAGCCTGGAGGCCATGAGAGATCTCATTCCCTTTCCCATTCGTTCTACACTCACCCTCATCTCACATCCTGCAGCTCCTGGTCCTGCTCACTTTGCCCCACTCAAACAGACCCCTCTGCTAGGCTGGCTTTCCTTACCCTTTGATGAATGAAGGTATCCCTCCTTCATTTCCTCCCCTCCTGTGTGCAGCTCAGTTAATCCCTTCCTGACCAACTATCTTACCCTCAGCAAAAATACTGAGATATCCTAATTAATTCATCTTAACTAGAATATATAATGTTGCTGTCCTTTCTAGGAATGCAGTGCCCTTCCTTCCTTCCTTCCTTCCTTCCTTCCTTCCTTCCTTCCTTGGATTTGTCTGCTCTCCTTTATTCCAAACCAAAATTAAACCCCAACTCCATTCTTCGCTATATTCTTTTAATCTGTTCTCCTTATTCAAGGAAGCTTAGAGAATTATGAACAAGTAAAGGCTTGTAAAATCCAGAGTAAAGAGACTGGCAGCTGTGGTGACTGATTAAAGATTCCCTTATATTATTAAGATCCTGGAGTATTGAGAATCCATCCATACCATGCTGTATCCTCGTGTTTATCTGGTTAATTGAAAAGCCAATATAATATGTTTTGCAAACTTTTATCTTCATTGTTCATAATTTGCATAATTCCCATTCAATGTAAACTGTATTAAAAAATGCAACAGGCTGCACACAATTAAATTTATATCACTTCTCTTTGCCTTCAATAATTCTGCAACTTTAAAGTGTCATCTAGAGAAAAACACATTAATTGAACAGATAAAGAGAGCAATTTGTATTTTAATGTTGTTTTGCTTTGAAAAGCTTTAAAATTCAGTTTGACCTTTTGGAAAACATTTTTTAACACTTGAAAAATCTGATCAATCATATTTATACCCAAACAGAGGTGTGAGAATGAAATAATTATAAAAGTGCAAGTAGAACAGTTTGGTCTTTGGACAGTAATTATTTCTCAAAACAAAACTGAAAAGGAGAATCCAAGATCAAGTATTCAAGAGATTTTATATTATTTATTTTATTTTATTATACTTTTTAATATTTTTAATAAGACTATCAAAAGCTAACCTTATTTTATAACTATTGGGCCTTTGGTGAAAATAATGACAATGACATCGTGTAGTTTTTCTTCCACAAATTACAAAATTCTGAGATGAGATAAAACACTGCTGACAAATGAGATTTTTAACTAATTTCCAATTTCGTGTTGGTTAATGTGATGTAATTTGAGTGTCAGATGTCCTGAGAGACAGCTGAGATCACAGGACTCTATTAATGTACATGAGGCAGCCACCCACCTTAGACATAGAAGAATTTACTATTAACTTTACTAATTTTTAAAAAGAAACAACCAATATAAGGGTGACTGGGTGGTTCAGTCAGTTAAGCATCTGACTTCAGTTCAGATCATGATCTCTCAGTTCAAGGGTTTGAGCCCCACATCAGTCTCTGTGCTAACAGCTCAGAGTCTGGAGCCTGCTTCAGATTCTGTGTCTCCCTCTCTCTCTGCCCCTCCCCTGCTCACGTTCTCTTTCTCTCTCAAAAATAAATAAACATTAAAAAAAAAAAAAGAAACAACCAACATTATAGAAGCATTCATATAGCAGTTTCTTACTGAAGTTCATGCTACGGTGAGAAACAAGTCATTATGAAAAAAAAAATCTGGTTATTTAAACCAAATCAGATACCCCAAAATGTGAAATTTCAGGTCAGAAAATCTCAGTAACCTAATAACTGAGATTATTGCTGATGCAGCAGAGACTTCAGTCCTAGGTCTGATGATAGTGAACCAAAAAGGGATTAATTAAGTATTTTTTTAAATGTTTTATTTTTGAGAGAGAGAGTGAGCAAGCAGGGGAGGGGCAGAGAGAAAGGAAGACACAGACTCCAAAGCAGGCTGCAGGCTCCGAGCTGTCAGCACAGAGCCCCGACACAAGGCTCGAACCCACTAACTGTGAGATCGTGACCTGAGCCAAGGTTGGACGCCCAATTGACTGAGCCACCCAGGTGCCCTTTAATTATTTTTAAAAACAAGGATAAATAATTTTTTTGTGGGAAGACACTGATTTTATTATTGTTTAACTGTATGAATATTTCTAACCTATACAATTGTGTTACAACCTAAATAGTCATATCGCCAAAATGATGATGCCATTTATACATTTTATAGATCTATCTGTAACCAATGCTAAATATTTCCTTGACTACATCAGATAGGACTTGTATTCCACTATAATCAAAATATAGTGGATAAGCAAGAACAAATTAAAAGCACTATAAGAAAGCAGCACCACTTTTGAATCTGTAGCACTGACTCTTTACTGAGTTACCAATGCTACAATTCAAACCATAATTTTATGTACCAGGTCTGATTCATTCATGCATCCATTTAATAACTAGTACAAAGGGCCTGCTATCAGTCAGATCCTGGGCTTGGCAGTTAAAATAGAGTGACAAAAAATATATACATGGACTCTATCCATATGATATTTGTAGTCTTATAAACTAGTAGTAGGTATAGAGGAGTTAAAATAATTATTAATATATATAAATAATATAATCTGTAATATAGAATGTATATAAGGTAAAATTAGTAATTTGTAATAGTTTTTTGTAATAAGTATATATTTATAAATATTAATGCTATGAGAAAAATTCTAGGATATTATGAGTGTTCAGCAGATTGTAAAAATAGCCACAAATACTTATTCTTCCTGAATTAATCCCTTGTAATATAACACTGCAGATTTTCCCATCAAGAGATGGAGTCTAATTTTCACCTAAGTGAAAATTACTTACTTTGGCCAACAGGACTTTAGCAAATATGATGCAAGCAGAGACATGAGAAGTATTTGCACATCAAGGCTTGTTCTTCATCCCTATGTTTATTGCAGCATTGTTTATAACAGTCATGATAATAGAAACAACCTAAGTATCCATCAACAGATGAATGGATTAAGGAAACGAGACCATACGTATATATGATATATATTTAATTTATATATGAATTGCATAATATTAATATATATATAATTGATATAATATATATGAATATTATTCAGCTATAATAAAGAAGGAAATCCTGCCATTTGCTACAACATGAATGAAGTTTGAGGACATTATCCTAAGTTAAATAAATCAGATGGAGAAAGACAAATACTGTATGAATTTACTTTTATGTAGAATCCAAAATAAAAAACAAACTCATATAAAGAGACAGATTGATGGTTGCCAGGGCCAGGAGGTAGGGGTAGGGAAAATGGCTGAAGGTGATCAAAGGAAGCAAACTTGAAGTTGTAAAATGAGTAAGTTATGGGGATGTAATGCACAGCATGGTGACTATACTTAAGAAAACTGTATTACATGTTTGAAAATTGCTAAGAGGGCAGATTTTTTTTTAATTTTATTTTTAATTTTTAAAATTTACATCCAAATTAGCATATAGTGCAACAATGATTTCAGGAGTAGATTCCTTAGTGCCCCTCACCCATTTAGCCCATCCCCCCTCCCACAATCCCTCCAGTAACCCTCAGTTTGTTCTCCATATTTATGAGTCTCTTCTGTTTTGTCCCCCTCCCTGTTTTTATATTGTTTCCCTTCCCTTATGTTCATCTGTTTTGTCTCTTAAAGTCCTCCTATGAGTGAAGTCATATGATATTTGTCTTCCTCTGACTGACTAATTTCACTTAGCATAAAACCCTCCAGCTCCATCCACATAGCTGCAAATGGCAGGATTTAATTCTTTTTGATTGCCGAGTAATACTGCATTGTATATATATTCCACATCTTCTTTATCCATTCATCCATCGATGGACATTTGGGCTCTTTCAATACTTTGGCTATTGTTGATAGTGCTGCTATAAACATGGGGGTGCATATGTCCCTTCAAAACAGCACACCTGTATCCCTTCAATAAATGCCTAGTAGTGCAATTGCTGGGCCATAGGGTACTTCTATCTTTAGTTTTTGGAGGAACCTCCATACTGTTTTCCAGAGTGGCTGCACCAGCTTGATTCCCACCGACAATACAAAAGAGATCCTCTTTCTCCACATCCTCACCAACATCTGTTGTTGCCTGAGTTGTTCATGTTAGCCATTCTGACAGGTGTAAGGTGGTATCTCATGGTGGTTTTGATTTGTATTTTCTGATGATGAGTGATGTGGAGCATTTTTCATGCGTCAGTTGGCCATCTGGATGTCTTCTTTGGAGAAGTGTCTATTCATGTATTCTGCCCATTTCTTCACTGAATTAGTTTTTTTGAGTGTTGAGTTTGATAAGCTCTTTATAGCTTTTGGATACTAACCCTTTATCTGATATGTCATTTGCAAATATCTTTTCCCATTTTGTCGGTTGCCTTTTAGTTTTGCTGATTGTTTCCTTTGCTGTGCAGAACCTTTTATTTTGATGAGGTCCCAGTAGTTCATTTTTGCTTTTGTTTCCCTTGCCTCGGGAGACGTGTTGAGTAAGAAGTTGCTGTGGCCAATATCAAAGAGGTTTTTGCCTGCTTTCTCCTTGAGGATTTTGATGGCTTCCTATCTTACATTGAGGTCTTTCATCCATTTTGAGTTAATCTTTGTGTATGGTATAAGAAACTGGTCCTGGTTCATTCTTATGCATGTGGCTGTCCAGTTTCCCCAGCACCACTTGCTGAAGAGACTGTCTTTATTGCATTGGATATTCTTTCCTGCTTTGTCAAAGATTAGGTGGCCCTAGGTTTGTGGGTCATTTCTGGGTTCTCTATTCTGTTCCATTGACCTGAGTGTCTGTTCTTGTGCCAGTACCATACTGTCTTGATGATTACACCATTTTAGTATAGCTTAAAGTCTGGGATTGTGATGCCTCCAGCTTTGGTTTTCTTTTTCAAGATTGCTTTGGCTATTTGGGGTCTTTTCTGGTTTCATACAAATTTTAGGATTATTTATTCTAGCTCTGTGAAGAATGCTGGTGTTATTTTTATAGGGATTACATTGAATATGTACATTGCTTTGGGTAGTATGGACATTAAAAAAATTTTTTTATGTTTATTTCTGAGACAGAGAGAGACAGAACATGAGAGGGGGAGGGGCAGAAAGAGAGGGAGACACAGAATCCGAAGCAGGCTCCAGGCTCTGACTGGCAGCATAGAGCCCAACGCGGGGCTCGAACTCACAAACTGTGAGATCATGACCTGAGCTGAAGTTGGTCGCTCAACTGACTGAGCCACCCAGGTGCCCCCAGTATAGACATTTTAACAATATTTGTTATTCCTATTGAGGAGCATGGAATCTTTTCCCCTTTTTTGGTGTCTTCTTCAATTTCTTTCATAAGCTTTCTATAGTTTTCAGTGTATAAATTTTTCACCTCTTTGGTTAGATTTATTCCTAGGTATTTTATGGTTTTTGGTGCAACTGTAAATGGGATCGATTCCTTGATTTCTCTTTCTGTCACTTCATTGTTGGTGTATAGGAATGCAACCGATTTCTGTGTGTTGATTTTATATCCTACAATTTTGCTGAATTCATGAATCAATTCTAGCAGTTTTTGGTGGAATCTTTTGGGTTTTCCATATAGAGTATCATGTCATCTGTGAAGAGTGAAAGTTTGACCTCCTCCTGGGTGATTTGAATGCCTTTTATTCGTTTGTGTTGTCTGATTACAGAGGCTAAGACTTCTAATACTGTGTTGAGTAACAGTGGTGAGAGTGGACATCCCTGTCTCGTTCCTGACCTTAGGGGGAAAGCTCTCAGTTTTTCCCCATTGAGGATGATATTAGCATTGGGTTGTTCATATATGGCTTTTATGATCTTGAGGTATGCTCCTTCTATCCCTACTTTCTTGAGGGTTTTTATCAAGAAAGGATGGTGTATTTTGTCAAATGCTTTCTCTGCATCTATTGAGAGGATCACATGGTTCTTGTCCTTTCTTTTAATGATGTGATGAATCAGGTTAATTGTTTCGCAGATATTGAACCAGCCCTGCATCCCAGGTATAAATCCCACTTTGTTGTGGTGAATAATTTTTTTAATGTATTGTTGGATCTGGTTGGCTAATATATTCTTGAGGAATTTTGCATCCATGTTCATCAGGGAAATTGGTCTAAAGTTCTCCTTTTTAGTGGGGTCTTTGTCTGGTTTTGGAATCAAGGTAATGCTGGCTTCATAGAAAGAGTTTGGAAGTTTTCCTTCTATTTCTATTTTTTGGAACAGCTTCAAGAGAATAGGTGTTAACTCTTCCTTAAATGTTGGTAGAATTCCCCTGGAAAGCCATCTGGCTGTGGACTCTTGTTTTTTGGGAGATTTTTGATTACTAATTCAGTTTCCTTACTGGTTATGGGTCTGTTCAAATTTTGTATTTCTTCCTGTTTCACTTTTGGTAGTTTATATGTTTCCAGGAATTTGTCCACTTCTTCCAGATTACCCATATAATTGCTCATAATATTCTCTTATTATTGTTTTTAATTCTGCTGTGTTGGTTGTGATCTCTCCTCTTTCATTCTTGATTTTATTTATTTGGGTCCTTTCCTTTTTCTTTTTGATCAGACTGGCTAATGGTTTATCAATTTTGTTAATTCTTTCAAAGAACCAGCTTCTGGTTTCATTGATCTGTTCTACTGGTTTTTTTGTTTTGTTTGTTTTTTGTTTTTTGGTTTTTTTTTGTTTCTTTTTTTTTTTTTTTTTTTGGTTTCGATAGCATTAATTTCTGCTCTAATCTTTACTATTTCCTGTCTTCTGCTGGTTTTGGGTTTTATTTGCTGTTCTTTTTCCATCTCCTTAAGGTGTAAGGTTAGGTTGTGTATCTGAGATCTTTCTTTCTTCTTTAGAAAGGCCTGGATTTCTATATACTTTACTCTTATGACCGCCTTTGCTGCATCCCAGAGGTTTGGGGTTGTGGTTTTATCATTTTAATTGACTTCCATATACTGTTTAATTTCCTCTTTAACTTCTTGGTTAGCCCATTCATGCTTTAGTAGGATATTCTTCAAGTCTCCAAGTATTTGTTACCTTTCCAAATTTTTTCTTGTGGTTGATTTTGAGTTTCATAGTGTTATGGTCTGAAAATATGCACAGTATGATCTCAATCTTTTTGTACTTGCTGAGGGCTGATTTGTGTCCCAGTATATGGTCTATTGTGGAGAACATTCCATGTGCACTGGAGAAGAATGTATATTCTGCTGCTTTAGGATGAAATGTTCTGAATATATATGTTAAGTCCATCTGGTTCAGTGTGTCATTCAAAGCCATTATTTCCTTGTTGATTTCTTGATTAGATGATCCATCCATCCCTGTGAGTGGGGTGTTGAAGTCTCCTACTATTATGGTATTACTATTGATCTTTATGTTTGTGATTAATTGATTTATATGTTTGGGTGCTTTCATATTTGGCACACAAATGTTTGCAATTGTTAGGTCTTCTTGGTGGATAGACCCCTTGATTATGATATAATGCCCTTCTACATCTCTTGATTCAGTCTTTATTTTAAAGTCTGAATTGTCTGATATAAGTATGGCTACTCCAGCTTTCTTTTGTTGACCATTAGCATGATATATGGTTCTCCATCCCCTTATTTTCAGTCTGAAGGTATCTTTAGGTCTAAAGTGGGTCTCTTGTAAACAGCATATCAATGGATCCTGTCTTCTTATCCATTATGTTACCCTATGTCTTTTGATTGGAGCATTGAGTCCATTGACGTTTAGACTAAGTACAAAAAGATATGAATTTATTGCCATTATGATGCTTGTATAGTCGGAGTTTCTGGTGGTGTTCTCTCGTCCTTTCTAGTCTTTGTTGCTTTTGGTTTTTTTGTTTTTGTTTTTGTTTGTTTGTTTGTTTGTTTGTTTTTTGGTCTTTTCTCCCCTCAGAGTGTCCCCCTTAAAATTTCTTGCAGGGCTGGTCTAGTGGTCATGAACTCCTTTAATTTTTGTTTATCTGGGAAACTTTTAATCTCTCTTTATATTTTGAATGACAGCCTTGCTGTATAAAGAATTCTTGGCTGCATATTTTTCTGATTCAGCACGCTGAATATATCCTGCCACTCCTTTCTGGCCTGCCAAGTTTCTGTGGATAGGTCTGCTGTAAATCTGATCTGTCTTCCCTTGTAGGTTAGGGACTTTTTTCCCTTGCTGTTTCATGATTCTCTCCTTGCCTGAGTATTTTGTGAATTTGACTATGATATGCCTTGTTGATGGTCGGTTTTTGTAGAATCTACTGGGAGTCCTCTGTGCTTCCTGGATTTTGATATCTGCGTCTTTCCCCACATTAGGAAAGTTTTCCACTATGTTGCTCACATAACCCTCTACCCCTATTTCTGTCTCTTCCTCTTTTGGGACCCCTATGATTCTGATGTTGTTCCTTTTTAATGAGTCACTGATGTCTCTAATTCTTAAATCGTGCTCTTTTGCCTTAAGATCCCTCTTTTTTTCTGCTTCATTATTCTCTGTAAGTTTGTCCTCTATATCACTGATTCTCTGTTCTGCCTCATCCATCCTTGCCGCAACGGCATCCGTCCATGATTGCAGCTCAGTTACAGCATTTTTTATTTCATTCTGACTCTTTTTTACTTCTTTTATCTCTGCAGAAAGGGATTCTAATCTGTTTTTGACTCCAGCTAGTATTCTCATTATTGTGATTCTAAATTCTGGTTCAGACATCCTGTTTGTATCTGTATTGGTTAAATCCCTGGCTGTCGTTTATTTGTGCTCTTTATTTTGGGGCGAATTCGTTCATTTTGTCATTTTGAAGGGAGAAATGGAATTAATGAGGTAGAGAAATTAAAATTAAAAAAATAAAAAACATATTAAAATTAAAATATTAAACACACACACACACACACAAATCGAATAAATGATGCTAGATCCTAGGTGTGTTTTGGTCTAGGTGTTGAAAGTGGTTTGACAGATTAGAGAAAAAAAGGGGGGAAAGAAAAAAAAGGAAATTGTTTGAGGATTTGAAAAAATGAATACACTGAAGTAGACTAAAATGAGATGATGGGATTAAAATAGAATTTGAAAAAGTTTACACAAATGTAAAAAATATAGTAGAAAAAAATTAAAGAAAAATAATTTTAATAGAAATTGAAAGTAAAAATTAAGTTTTTCTCTTTCCGCATTCAAGAAAAAGAAAAGAAACAAAAAAGACAAAAAAGAAAAAGAAAAAAAAAGGAAATCATTTGAAAATTTGAAAAAGTGAATACACTGAAGTAGACTAAAATAAAATGATGGAAGTAAAATAGAATTTGAAAAAAATTACACAAAAACAAAAAATATAGTAAAGAAAATAAAATATTTTATAATAAAAATTGAAAATAAAAATGGATCTTTTCTCTTTCTGTATTCAAGAAAAAGAAAAGAAGTGAAAAAGAGAAAAGAAAGAAATTTGAATAGATGGACCTGCTAACAGATTGAAATAGGAATGAAATTACTTCTTTTCCCCTAGAAGTCAGACTATGAGGCACTTTATAGTACATAAAGTAAGCCAGTGGTGAGACTTGTGTTCTTGAAAAGCGAGGTTGGCACAGTTGGGTGGGGCTCAGTGTAAGGGCTCCATTCTCCACTAGATGGAGCTGCTAGCCTACTGGGGTGAAGTGTTGTGGAGCTCATAGATGCTTATGCGCATGCACGGGAGCGGTGGTCATGGTGTCACCCAGCTACCCAGTCTGTAGTATCGAACTCTGTTTTCCCAGATCAGCAATCATGCACCTGTCCTCTGTCTTCAGCTTTCCTCCACTCCCCGCATTTTCACTGTCTGTGACCAAGCCCCAGGCAGTACCTCTCTCCCAAGTTTTGTCTCAGATGTGGCTGTTTTCTCTGGCCCCTTGCTTCCAAAGGACTGCAGCTTTGACCCGCTATGCCCCTCCTTGGGGGTGTCTCACCGAGCAATGGCCAAATGTCGGCTGCACCCAGGAAGACTTGCTGAACCCTGCTGTTGCCGGTACCCTGAGACTGTGGCTGGGTGCCAGCCTGCCCCAGAAAAAGTTCGCGAGATATTGTAGCAGCAGCTTTTCAGCAATTATGGAAAATCACAACACACATCTGGCACCAGGTTTCACCCTCAACGACCTTGCCTCAACACCAGCAAATGTGGCTGCCTTCCGGGGTCTGCTGGGACCAGGTGGCTTCAACAGTCTCTACCAAATGTCCTTCCAGCAGTGGAACCGCTTTTCCCCATGTGGGGCCGAGAACCTCCCAGACCCCACTCTGTTCCTGGGGATTCACCTTTCCCACCAGAGCACTGCCAGGTATTGAGCTGCAGAGTTGCAGACTTTGTGTTCCCCTTCTTTACAGTCTTAATGGAATTTAAACCCTCTCCTTTCTCCTTTCTCCTTTCTCCTTTCTCCCTTTTTAGTTTAGTCCCCGTGGCTGTTTCCAATTTTTTACTTTCTTTCCAGCTGCTTTTTGGGAGGGGTGCTTTTCCCGTATTCTGCCCCCCCCCCAATCTCCATCCTCTCTCTGCCCACAAAAGTGCCTCTCTCTGCCAGCTGTGCCTTCTCGCTCCCCAAGTTCACTTCTCTGTGCTGCTTACCTGCTGAATTCTGTGGTTCAGGTTGTGCAGATTGTTGTGTTAATCCTCAGATCAGTTTTCTAGGTGTGAAGGATGGTTTAGTGTTTGGCTGTATTTCATGGACATGAGACACACAAAAAAACTTCCATGCTGTTCTGCCATATTGGCTCCTCCCTAGAGCTTAAAACTTCATACCACAAACACAGAGAATTGTATCTTTGTGAGTGATGAATATGTCAACTAATCTTATTGTGGTGATAATTTTGCAAAATATACATATATAAAAGCATTATGTTGTATTCCTTAAACTTATACAATGTTATATGTCAATTATATCTCACAAAAGTTGAAACAAAATTAATTAAGAAAGAAAAAAAATGGGGCACCTAGATGACTCAGTCGGTTGGGCAGCGGCCGACTTCAGCTGAGGTCATGATTGTGTGCTTCATGGGTTCGAGCCCTGCTATGGGAACTGTGTTGACAGCTCAGAGCCTAGAGACAGCTTTGGATTCTGTGTCTCCCTCTGTCTCTGCCCTTCCCCTACTCACACTCTGTCTCTTTTTGTGTCTCTCAAAAATAAACATTAAAAAAAAGAAAAGAAAAAAGACTTCTCTTGCTATGCCTGAAATTTGAGAGCACCATGAGACCACTAGTTTGCCTACTGGAGAATGAGAGATGATGAAGGAAAATTGAAATGCCCTGTTCCACAGCAAGTCCATCCCCAAATATGTGAATGAGATCAGTTTGGAACAGCCCGCTTCAAGACAAAACACCAGTTCGCAGCAGAACCAGTGGCTGGCCGCAGAGACATGAATGAGCTCAATTGATACCAGCAGAAGAAAAACACAACTGAACCCAGCCCCAAATAATGATTCATACAATCATGAGATAAATAAATGATTTTTGTTAAGCCACCAAATTCATAGTATTTTGTTATGCAGTGGAAGCTAACTGATATAAAAGCATGTTAAAGGACCTAATTTAGCTTGTAGAGTTCCGGAAGGCTACTCTGAGGAAGGTATCTGAAGCTTGACTATAAAAGAGCCACCCAAAGAAAGTCAGGAGGACTACATTCAGACACAGGAAAAAGCCTATGTGAAGACCTTGAAGTGAGGAAGAGTTAGACACATTTGAGCAAATGGAAGAATGAAAATTTTCTTTGTCAGGATTCTTCCTTGTTCTTGAATCCCAACATTTTTCTTCCCTATGTTGCCCTGTATACAACCTCATACATGAATTCAGATAATTGGGTTTCCATTTAATTTTCTGTTTTCTAGTAAACAAAAACTCTAAATCCTCTACTGCTGGCTGGCTCACTCATATTTTTACCATACTGTCTCCAAAGGACTGTAATGTTCCACTGATCTTGAGCTTGCTGGTTAGGGTCCTGCTGTCTGCTGACAAACTTTTCTGATTCCCATTTCTTGTCGTGCCTTTGAGAATTGGCATATCTAGATTCCCTGCTCTACTGTTTCATTATACCACCACTCTGTAGAAGTTTAAATGGGAAGGGTAATTGTTTAAAGGTGGTCCTGCAGATAAGTAGAGAGATGGCAGACAGATGATAGATAGATAGATAGATAGATAGAGATAGATAGAGGCAGTTAGATGAGCAAGTTAGAGACCAGCTTCTATAATCCCATTTTTATAAAAACAAAATAATACATTATTGTGTTTATGATATACCACCACCACCCCCACACACGTACATACATACACCATACTTAACAGACATTGCTTCTGCTTGTATAGTCCCAGAATCATAATTCTACTTTTTTACTTCTATATTGTTTGACTACATTGATTTAAACTTTCTAAACAAGGCTTATTCAAGGAAATATTTTTATTGGCTAAGTTGGCTGCTTGAAATATATACCAAACAGTTACTTTACCTTGTTCCGTTAACAGAGATACATGCAGAAATGCACTAGTTCAAATCTGACTATACTATTTACATACTTTACGACATACCGCCAATGAAATTATAATAATTTCACTGGGTCATATGTGTTTTATTATATAAATATATGTCTACAATCTAACTCTTTGTGTTTTTGTCTGAAAGGAACATAAATAAAGACTAATTCAAATATTTCTTCATTAAATGTTGCTATCATGAACTTTTGCCCCTGAAAAGAGGGACAAGGAAAGCAGGTACATGACTAGATATTTTCCTTTTCTTTTAAAAAAAAATTTTAATGTTTTATTTTTTTTTTTTTTGAGAGATAGAGAGAGAGAGAGAGAGCTTGAGTAGGGGAGGGGAAGAGAGAGCCAGAGACACAGAATTGGAAGCAGGCTCCAGGCTCTGAGCTGTCAGCACAGAGCCCCATGGACAGAGTCTGAGGCACAGGGCCCAATGCAGGGTTTGAACCCACAAACTGTGAGACCACGGCCTGAGCCAAAGTCGGATGCTCAACCGACTGAGTCACCCAGGTGCCCCAATATTTTGCTTTTCTTAAGTGGGAAGTCTAGATCAACAAATTTAAAAAGTCACAATTTTAGTTTTCCAACATCTTTCTTCCTTACATGTAAACATGAAAGAAATATGCTTAACAAATGCTCACACATTTAATCATATTATGATTACCTCGCGAAGCTGTAAGGCAGATATTATTGGCCTCCTCACTTTTATAATTGCAGCAGCTGAAGCTTGGAGTTGGAGAACACATCTAGGGTCACACACAGGGTCAATTGACTGAGGGTTTTAGCATAGATCAATAAAATAATTCTCTGGATAAGTTTAAATTAGTCCCCCAGGGATGGTATTTCAACTGATACTTACATTTCTTTTCACGAATAGTTTCTTCAGAGGGCAGTTTAGTTTATGGGACAGCTTTATTACAAAGTATTGGGCCCAACTAAATTTGATTTTCTAGATGACTAAGTAGCCATTTATTGTAGGCAAAGATTTTAGATAATATGAAAAGGTCAGGTAAGAGCTGAAATATGTAAATTTTGTGTCACAATTCATTTTGGGTCAACTATTTCTTCATTATGTGTGGAGAATTTGGATTTGATTTTTCTCTCATAACACTCAAGTAATATTAGAGTGTTTCATTTTAATATTGATGAAATAAATAGAAATTCGGTCTTTCTTATAGAAGGATAGCCATCTTCAGGCATTATGTAGCATTTTATATCTCTAAACTGCTCCACAATGTTTATATTATTCATCCTTTCAACAACCTTCTGAATATGTCAATAGTGTTAACTTAAAATGTAAACTTGGGGCACCTGTGTGGCTTAGTTGGCTAAGTGTTAGACTTTGGCTCAGGTCATGATCTCGTGGTTCATGAGCTGCAGCCCTGTGTCCCCGTGTCAGGCTCTGTGCTGACAGCTCAGAGCCTGGAGCCTGCTTCAAATTCTGTGTCTCCCTCTCTCTCTTCCCCTCCCCTGTTCTCACTCTGTTTTTCTTTGTCTCTCAAAAATAAATAAAAATGTAAAAAAAAAATTTTAATGTAAACCTAAAATGTAAAGTTTTTTTAAAACCTTAAGCATAACAAGTTAAATGACTTGCCCAGATATATTAGATTTGATATTCCTCATAGACTTAATGAATTATTAGATTTAAATGATGCTGCCAACCTTTTTTTATATTCTGTTTATTATGAAATATTTTACATGGATTTAAGAATGATCACAATTCTGAAACATTAAGGATTAAAATTTTTATTTCAGATCATAGTATATAAATTATGTATATCTGGTGTTTTCAGTTTTTAGTAAAAATTCTGCATATTTAATATGATAAAAATATTTTGTTGATGTCTGAGGATTAGTTTTCATCAGATTCTATTTTATTTAATTTAGAAATGATGTCAATTTGTGTAACTTCTTGCATAAATGTCTCACTTCTATGAATTACTTAAGAGTTGAACTAAATTACTAAGGAGTTAAAAATTCCCACCCAATCACGGCCATCTAGATCTGGTTGTTAGCTAAGAATATTGGGCCCATGTAATCAGTCCTCTTTCCCCATAAACCCTTATTAGTAGCATCACTATAAGAACTGCAAGATATCATAACTTTCGGGAAAATAGGTTGACATACCCCAAATCCTAATAAAATCCTTGCCATGCAGTTGAGCTTAAAAAATGCATAACAATAAGTTCTTTCTGTGAACCATCTGTACAATAAATTAAGAGGAACATTAGAAAATGAGACATTTTTCTTTTTAGTCATCTTGATCAAATAAGTTGCCTGATAAACTCTTGATGAATCTAACTGAGAAGCAGATGTGTTGGGCAATTGACTTCCAAAATATGTATTTACATATTTTGATGCCACTGGAAAGAGTGGATGCTGAGAGGGAAAGCCAGCAAGAAAGCTAGGTGGGAGAAGAGCAGGAGAAGAAAATGGCTGAAAATACAGCACTCATCTACTATATGGTCATAGTTACAGTTACATGTTAGGGTGTGCAAGTTTAAGGACCATAAAGCCTGAGGGAAGCAGGGCTGTCTGAGATAGGAGAATGGAAGGGAGGGTCATCCCCTCCATCCCTGCATAGAACTCAGAGCAGGACTGTGGAGCCACCATGAGTGACGGTGGCAGGCTGGGCAACAAGGTGGTATGTGGTCAGTGTTGAGAGGGCATCAGAAACAGAGTTGGGGAAAATGCCTCTTTCAAATGGCTTAGAGGAAGCCAATTTCAACTAGGAAGCTATAGCAGAAGAGCATGTGTAAGTATCATTCAAAAAGTATTTATGGAGCATCAGGTCCAGTACTTGTTTCTGAACCCACATGGTACTGCTCCTGGAGAAACCTAGACCTAATTGTGGAGATTTTTTCTTTAGGATCTAGTCAGTATTCTATGTGAGATAGCACTAAACAAGACAGCAAAGTGAGCTCTTGATTTTAAGGTTAGCTCGTTTATCCCTAAGAACATTGTGTACGTTGTCTGAGACCCCTTACATTCAACTTAAATTGGTGATCTAGCTTTCCACAAGAGATTTTCAGGATTAATCCCTTCATGCCTCACATTCTTATTTCCTTCACTTGATGCCAAAACCCTAGCCTGAAGACTCCTCCTCCCAATTCCATACCACTCTGTGAATATGTGAAGCTGATCAAATTTTAATCCCTTGCTCCTTTCCCGTGTTTTCCTTCCTATGGCTGATGATCCCTACTAACAGCAAATACCTCTATATCCTTAACTATACCTCTGAAGCTTTCCCTCCTGCCCCACATGAAATCTACTCAGCCCTGCAAAGCCCTCTCTAGTGAAGGCTGTTTTTCTTTCCTTTCAAACAGTCTTACCCTAATTCCTGGCATTGGAATACAAATCCTCTTTGCTCCCTATTGCTTCTTTTAAACAATTTCTTTCCTGCTTTTTTCCCCCCAAACTTTTGGGCTCCTGACAGTCATTGTTTTTAAGTTTCTCATCTACTGTCTCCCCTTGCTCACTGCTGACCTTTCTACCACTATAATCAACATTCTGGCACCTTCACCACTCACATGGATGATAGATACTTCTAGAACCTTGGTCTTTCTTTTCCTTCATTTCTTCTCTCCTCCACTATCACTTCATCCATGGTCACATGGATATTTTTATTAAATCCTTCAGACATAAAACCTTCAACTATCCTTCATTCTTGCTACCTTCTAACCTTTTAGTTTATACACTTTAATACCCTCTGTATCCCTCCTTCCACCTCATGGAGAGCTCAAATGCATTACCTATCATTTTCTCCTGCTCAATTACCAAGTTTATGTCCTCATGATACTCCTTATAAACTTAGAATCTATGATTTATTTAAGTCTTCCCACAAAACGCTTTACTTTCATTGCTTCTCTTTTCATTGAACATGAATGCTAAATGCCCAGCTAAGGTTAAACATAACGTTCTATTGCCTTTGCGCCTGAGTTTAAGATGGTGAGTGTTTCTAAAGGGGAACATATACATTTGCTGACTGCTCAGTTTAAATTCAGGACCAAGTATCTGGCAGTACTCACAAGTTCCAAGCAAACTTACTGCATTTCCCTACTATGTACATATTCCCATTATCCAGAAAATGTTTCAATCTTCCTCTTCTCTGCTTTTCCTCTACAAACTTTAGTCTCATCTGATGACTAAGAAAGTAGATTCAGTAAGATAGGATATTCCTAATTTTCTCATTCTGCAAAGAACAAGCTTACCCAGGGGCGCCTGGGTGGCTCAGTCAGTTGGGCGTCCGACTTCGGCTCAGGTAATGATCTTGTGGTCTGTGAGTTCGAGCCCTGCATCGGGCTCTGTGCTGACAGCTCAGAGCCTGGAGCCTGTTTCAGATTCTGTGTCTCCCTCTCTCTCTGACCCTCCCCCGTTCATGCTCTGTCTCTCTCTGTCTCAAAAATAAATAAACGTTAAAAAAAAATTAAAAAAAAAGAACAAGCTTACCCATCCATTTTTATTCACACACTTGCCTTTTTTCTCTTTTCTTTCTTTCTTTCTTTCTTTCTTTCTTTCTTTCTTTCTTTTTTACTGTGTACAAGTTTACTTTACTTTGTTCCCTATCATGGACCAAATCTTCTCCTTTTCTTGATTTACTTCATCTGATCTCAAAATCATTCCTTCCATCATTATCCCTGTCTCTCAATTATATTTTTGTTTTCTATTAGATCATTCCTCTTAGCATACATTCTCTACTAAAACAAAAACAAGAATTCTCCATAGACCCAACACCTGACTCTAGGACCCCTCACCCCTCCCATAACTCAGATTTCATTTACAGTCACGTGTGTTATAGAGTTCATTTCTCTACACCCTCATCTCAAAACCTCTCAACTCATATCAACTGAGTTTCTGTTCCAGGCAGTCTACTAACATTTTTCCAGTGAAAGTCAGCCACAAAGTTTATACTGCCAAATCTAGTGGTCATTGAGCCACATAGCTTCCATGTGTCCTTTCTTATTCCTCCACCCTTTTCTACCCTATTCTGTGCCCTGGAAGGCTGACTTGTATGGCTTACAGTTAGATTGCTTGACTTCTTCTCTCCAGTTGGCTTTAGCCATCTGCATCCATCTGGTCCTCCATCAGCAGAGGACCAGAGCCCAGTATGAGAGTTTGGTAGGGATATTTAATTCTTCAGCTTCCTCTTTGCAAGTATCTGTGAGTTGATTGTGTTCCTTAGGCATTTCCACTTTTTCTCTTACAGTAGACCTTCTATAGGAAACCCCTTCCAGGTTCAGTTAATCCTCTGGTTGTTTTGAACATAAAGATGGTAAAAACAAAACAAAACAAAAACAAAGTTTACAGTTTCTATCCCTTGTACCTTATACCCATCACAAGTCTTTATATAGAGCCCTTTTATTAAACCACTTACCATGTGATTTCCCACATGGGTTTCTGATAAGAATCTCAACATGAACATTATAATTTTGTCAAAACTCATTGCTAAATTGTCTTGGTGTCAGTAAACCCCACTACCATGTACCCCATTATTAAAAGCCATATGTCAGAAAGTTAACCTTGATTTTTTTCTTTCATTCAGTTCTCATATCAGTTGTAACAGAAAATTTTGTGGAGTCAGCCTACAGAGAATATTCTGAATCTATATATTTCTCTCTGTCCCTATCCCTAACCAGTCAAGTCAAAATCATGATCCACACTGCTCCAGACTGCTACTATCCTTTAAAAATGGATTCCTTAAATAGTAGCTTTAATTATCTTTAAAAATAGAAGTCAAGTCAAATCATTCCCGTGTTTAAATATCCTCTCATCACACTTACAATACAATTCAAACTTCTTATCCTGGTGTGTAAAACTCTAAGTGACAGAGCATTCTGTCTTTGTCTCCTATTGCACCTTATTCCATTCTTTTTCTCTGCCAATATGCTCCAGCCACTCTGGCTTTCTATTCAACTTGCTAACCTCATTTCTATCTCAAGCCTTTTGCACAAAGTGCCTTTTTGCCTGAAATGTGTTTCCTCTAGTTTTTACCTGGCTGACTCCTTCTCTTGGGTCTCAAATGTCACCTTTTCAAGGTAGTTTCTGTAATCATGAGATCAAAAGCAACCTAGCTTGACAATAGCCAGACCTCCTGATCCTGTAAATCTCCTTTAACTTATGAAAATCCCTTTAGAGACTTCTTTATCTCTGCCTCACCCCACCTTAAAAGTATATAATCAATAGCTCCTCACAATTACAGTGCAGCTCTTTCTGCCCAAGGGTGCTGTCCTTATGCTATAATAAATGCACGTTTTTGCATGCAAGGAAAAAAAAAAGAGAACTTCCCAACCATGCGCCACCACATTAACCTATTTTAATTTTCCTTAGAGCATGCATACTTTTAAGATATTTATTTTATTGCTAAAAAAATCAAACAAAAAAGAAAAACAAAACTCTTTGTCTTCCTCCTACTTGAGAATGTGAGCTCCCTAAAAGAAAAGATGTTTCCTGAATTTTTCCTTACCAGGTACTTCCTCAAAGTACCTAAACTGTACCTGGAACAGATTAAATGCCTAAAATATTTTAAATGAACCAACATTAATGATGCCTGAAAACACTGAGATTACATTATAAGAAAATATTTATATCTGGGATCCCAAAACATTATAATGGGCCTCCAATCAAAGACTTTAATGACTGACAACTGAGCAATGTCAGCTCTGCCCTCACTGAGGAGAAGCTGGCCCAATAGAAAATCATATTATTGTGAGGTGCCTGGGTGGCTCAGTCGGTTAATAAGCATCTGACTTCGGCTCAGGTCATGATCTCATGGCTTGTGAGTTCAAGCCCTGTATAGGGCTCTGTGCTGACAGCTCAAAGCCTGGATCCTGCTTCGGATTCTGTGTCTCCTGTTCTCTCTGCCTCTCCCCCACTCACATTCTGTTTTTCTCGAAAATAAACATTCAAACAAAATTTAAGAAAATTATGTTGTTTACACTGCTTTTATCCAATTTGCTTTTGCAAAAGTGAAACTAAATTTATTCATGCATTCTGGATGTAGCCATCACTTGCTTTTACATTATGGGAAGTCCCATAGACATTGGATATGCAAAAATGTTCTTGCCCTCTAGGAGTCCTTCAACTTACATTACTACTTTTCTTATGGATCTCTATGACTTCTATATCTTTTGCATCATCAGCAAACATTTTTGGTAAAATACACACACTATAAAGCATTCAATCTATAGACTACATACACATCTACCAGGCATGAATACAATTAGTATGATTAATGTTTGAGCTTGCATTGATAATGCAAAAAAAAATCATTTTTTGGATAACATTTGCAGACCAATTTTTTTTCTTAACATTACCAGCCTATCAATTAAATTGTTTGAAATTTCAAAGTTATTATATTGGAGAAGTATGCCCAGAAGTGAAAGGCATCTCAACAGATTCACATATCTATAGCCTGAAGCAGAAGACCTGCAATATGAACTAAAGCCATTTTAGCTGAACCAAAGACATATAAGCAATAAAAAAAAATGCTCGTTACACTCTGAGATTTTTTTTTTCTGACTATAATTACTTAGCTGATTAATATATCAGGATTCTCACATATGGAAAAGGACTCAATCTCTGTGATGTCCTGTGTTCATCAATATCCCAAA
This sequence comes from Panthera uncia, assembly GCF_023721935.1. Classification (NCBI taxonomy): domain Eukaryota; kingdom Metazoa; phylum Chordata; class Mammalia; order Carnivora; family Felidae; genus Panthera; species Panthera uncia. The sequence continues at coordinate 88,400,924 of NC_064810.1, forward strand.
CAGCAACCTCTGAACACTGGACTAGGATGATCTCAGGTGACCTATACTTATGGATCCAAAGAACTAGATTTCTAGGAACAAATCCAGATGTAATTTTTGAATCTTTTCACCTTCACCCCACATCCGAAAAGGCATTCCTTGCTTATTCTCTTTGCACTACTTCTTGAAAATATAAATTTTAAAACATAAGTAAAGAGTTTGCACTCAGGAGTCCCTTGTATCCTGTGACTTTGTCTTTTTTTTAACCATATGCCAGGTTTTGGTCTCCAAAAGCAATCTGAATTAATGCCCTGTACACTAGATTGCAGTTCTTACTGCTAATTTTTCTTTCCAGCTCCCAAGCATTTAAACATCTTCTTTCTCTCCCTAAATTATTAAAGTGCAGCTCTTTCAAAACAAAGACATATTATTCCAATTATTTCTGTATCTCAGGCAATAAATTAATAAGCGTTTAGTATTGGCTTGCTATGTGCAGGGTTTTATGCTGGTAGTTTTGGGATTACTGAGATAAATGAGTCCTTGACCTCAGGTGTTTATACTTAAGTTGCATAGGCAAATTACAGTTAAGAGCAGGGTAATATAAAGTAGGTGCCTCATGAATGGGATGGCTGAGTGGTCCTACCATTGTGCCATAGCTGGTCTATATGGGTTATGTTCTAGCCACTTTTAAAAATAACCTCTCCAGTAATGTTGACATTGAGTGTGTACTAGAGGACAGGAAATCATTTAAATTTAGAATGCTGCCCACTTAAACTATATGACATTTTGGCAGAATGGAAGTCAGAAATGTTGAAATATAAAGGCACATTTCTTTATATTAGCTCTACTCTATGAAACACAAATTAACTCAAAACATGAAGAAATATTTGTCCTTCATCCAAATGAGTAATTGATATTTGTAGGAACTTGAAAATTTTAATATGTAGACTCTATTTGTAAAATGGGGATAATGAAATTCACTATCTCATAGGCAGGGTTTTAAAACCAATTTAATGTTTATAAAGTAATTTAATAAAAATATTAGCCCATTAGTGCTATAAAAAATTACTAGTTAAATGTTTTGATCATGGATTTTTATTAAAGCATTCTTTAAAACCAAAATAATTAGTCTTTTAGTAAGCCTTATAATTAAAGAAGCTTCTTTTACTTATGAATACTATGCTTTATAGTGAGTGGGCAGAATTCCACATTATATCCCATCATTCATTTTTTTTCTTATTGTTTTACACAGTCATTTAACTTACTCCCAACATTTGTGTGTATAACTAAGAAGCCCAATGAGCCAGAACAGATTTTAAGACCTTACTGCCCCTTCAACTGAGAAGTAAATGTTTGACACTATTTCCTTAAGGAAATAATCAACAGATTTGCAAAACAACAGAAGGCATCAAGTTTTATTGCTGGTCCCTGAATTACAATATTAAATTATGTGTTAAAAAGGTATTAGGCACACAGTCTTCTGGAATAACCATCATCATTACATCATATTGCTTTCCATTTGGATTAGCATATAAATGAACGAAGATGGCCAACCACATAGCTGAGATGAGATTTGCCATCTTAAGCATTTAGTTGCCTTGGAAACAGATTGTATAAAATGCAAACTGGTGTACTTGGATGCTGATACTTGCTTATTTGGGAATTTAAAATTCTGGAGTTAGTCTTAGGATAGCAGGGACACACAGAGCAATTACATAATTTTTCCCAAAAGATCTCTGAAAACATGTTAAACAATGCCAAGGAACTAAGCAGGTAGAAAGGGTGGGCATTTTTGGTTTCGTGGACAAATGTACAGAGGTACAAAACAATATGGTACATTACAGTAGCCATAATTAGCTAGGCTTACTACAAGTATATGAAGAGAAAGTCATCACAAAATATAAAGTAAGAATTGTTGGTGGATGGTCTATGGACAATAGAAAACTTTGCAAGTATTCAATCATGGCAGCCATAGACAGATCTACATTATCAGGAAGATAAGATCAGCAGCACTGTGCAGATGAAGGATAGAAGGGAACGAATGAGGTGAATTAAGAAGTCAGAGCAATAATCTCAGTGAGAGAGGACACAAGTGTGAATCAACACACAAATATTGGAGATGCAGAGGGAAGATTCTTACACAAAATGTGATTAGAGTCAATATGACTTGGCAATGGGTAAAATGTAGTGGTGGAATGAATAAAAGAATAAATTCAAGACAGACACCCAGGTTCCTAGCTTAGAAACATGATGAACCTGTGGTAGTAACTAAGGTAGGGAGTAAAGGAGAGAAGTAGGCTAGTTTGAGATATATGCCTCTTTTGACCTGAGTAGAGGACAATCAGCTATCAATACCCAGAGACTAGTTCCTCACAGGGGATCTGCACTCCAGACTTGATCTCATTGGTTGGGTACCTTCACCATGTAGTGATTGAATCTCTAAAGTTGGTTGCTCTCCTCCAAGGTTGTGCAAAGTGGGGGTGAAATACACCCAGAACAGGATGCTTGGATCCACCACCATTTAAGAAAGAGCTGGACAAAGTGAGTTCACAAAAGTGACTTAGAAGAAATAATTAGAGAATTAGAATTAGGAAGAGCATAGGGGGAAACTTCTAACTCAAAAGCTGAGGGAGAGTTTTCAGAGGAAGGAAGGGGACTAATTCTAGAGGCCACCAAATAAGTATAAATAATGTGATGTTAGAAGTAATCCACTGTATCAATTAAGAAATCATTGATGAACTTTGTTTTAGATGTTTTAATGAGTAGTCAGAAATATGAGTCTAATTTCAGTGTGTCAAAGAATAAGGAGAAAAGAAAAAGAGTGAAGGTAGTATGTATTAACCTGACTATAAAAGGAGAAGTAAGATACAAGATTGTTAAAAGGTGATTTGGAATTGATGATTTTTTTTCTTCCATTCAGAAGAAAAATTGAATATATTTTGTAAGCTGAGGGAAAGAAAAGTAAACATTTGAGGGTAACAGGATAAGAAATCTTAAGAAATAAATTCTCTTGAAAAGTAAGAGATTATTAAAAAGTCAATGGGGAGCCTGGGTGGCTCACTTGGTAAAGCGTCCAACTCTTGATTTAGGCTCAGGTCATGATCTCACTGTTCTCAAGATCGAGTCCACATTGGGCTGTATGCTGACAGTATGGAGCCTGCTTGGTATTCTCCCTGTGCCCTCCTTTCTCTCTCTCTTTCTTTTTTAAAATTTTTTTTTAACGTTTATTTATTTTTGAGACAGAGACAGAGCATGAATGGGGGAGGGTCAGAGAGAGGGAGACACAGAATTGAAACAGGCTCTGGGCTCTGAGCTGTCAGCACAGGGGCCTGATGCGGGGCTCGAACTCACGGACCGCGTCTCTCTCTCTTTCAAAATAAGTAAACTTTTTTAAAAAAAATAAAAAGTCAAATATTTATTTTCCTTTTTTGAAGTTTTTAAACTACTGAATATACAAAAAACTAAAAGTAGCCCCCTTTCTTTAAGTTTTAGAGAGTAAGTTCTCATCTTAGACTTTCAATCTCCCAACTTCAGTTCCCTAAATTTATCCCAAACCACCCCAGTCCTGCCTTCTTCTGCACACTGCTAACAGTTTGATACATATTTAGCTATTTATTTTGTATGCCTTGATAGCACACTTACACACATGTGTGTATATGCATATGTATATTTTGCTTTTATAAAAAATAATTGTATACATGTTGTTTTATAATTTACATTAAAAACATATCACTGATATATTTCCAGGTGAATGTGCATATGTATCACATTTTTTAAGTATTTATTTTTGTAATGTTTATTTATTTTTGAGAGAGAGAAACACAGTGTAAGTGAGGTAGGGGGGTAGGGGCAGAGAGAAAGGGAGACCACAGAATCTCAAGCAGGCTCTAGGCTCTGAGCTGTCAGCACAGAGCTGATTCGGGGCTTGAACTCAAGAACCGTGAGATCATGATCTGAGCTGAAGTCAGTGAAATCAGACCCTCAACTCACTGAGCCACCCAGGCACCCCTAAATGCCTGCTTTCTAATGACTATTTGGTACAGAAATATTTTTTTGTCTATTCCCACAATAATAAACATTTAGCTTGTTTCTAATTTTTGATATTGAAAGTACTGCTTTAAGGAGGGATTTTTTTCTAAAAAAAAGGAGGAAGATTGAGTGCTGATAAAGATACAGTTTTTTTCTGAGCTTTATTGAGGTATGATTGACAAATAAAAATTCTATGTATTTAAGGTAAAAAACATGTCTTTATATCTGTTTACACTGTGAAATGATTACCACAGTCAACCTAATGAACATATCAGTCACCTCACATAATTACCTTTTTTTTGTATTGAGATCTACCATCAAATTTCAAGTATGACATATATTATTATTAAGTATAGTCACCATGCTGTGCATTAAGTCTACAGAAATTACTCACAACTGAAAATTTTTACACTTAGACCAACATCTCCTCATTTAAACCACCATTCTACCCTCTGTTACTATGAGTTTGTCTTTTTAGACTCTCCATATAAGTGAGACCATGCAGTGTTTGATTTTCTGTGTTTATCTTATTTCACTTATCTGTCTTCTGCTCAGCATTTTGTTTGTGATATTCATCCATATGGTTGTGCATAGTTGTATGTAGTCCATTCATTCTCATTCAATTGCATAAATATAAAAAATGTATTTATCCATTCTACTGTTGATGAAATTTTGGTAATTTCTAGCTTTGGAGAAAACACTGCTGCTATGAACAGACTCATATATTTTTTGGATACACATATGTTTGCATTTCTCTTGAGCACTTAAAGAGGAGTGACATTGCTGGGTACATTGTATTTTCTGTGCTGGTATACAAATTCTTTAGACTGAGAAGATCAGTGAGGGCTGGTGTGTAGTAATAAAGAGCTCTGTGCAAGGGGCAATGAAGAGCTTGGAGAGAGGTGATGTAGTAGGCTGGCTCTGAGCTTTCAAACTCTGGAATCAGACTGATTAGGTTCACTGTGATGTTTTGCGATTGTGTATTGAGGTAAGTTACACATCCTCCTTCATCCTCAGCTTCATCATCTGTAGAGGCTGAAGATAATAAATACATTTCTTATTTATAAGAAATGTCTTATATATTAAAGCACCTTACATATGTAGAATTCATTTTATATCTGCAAAGTGCTTGACAGACATTTAATGATAAATAAGTGCTAGCTCTTATTATTACAGTTATTTTTACTCATATAAACCTAAACTGGCCCTTTCAGTCTTTCTTCGTTATGTAATTATTCCTCAGTCTTTACTGCAGATCATTTTTCTTTAACAATTAATTGGTCACATGAAGGCTGGGTATTGGGAGGTTTTGGGAGACACAGTCCTCTGCTTTTAGTAGTCAAATCCCAATCAAGAAAATTAGACAACTGAAGGTGTTGGCAACAGCATCAACTAGGAAATCTCCCTTCAGACTCATTGTTTTGACATGTCTATATCTTCTCAGTGAAGGGGAGACTTTATTCTTCATTTCACCTGTTTATTTCTCCAACCCCATCATTCCTTTTTTGTTTGTTTGTTCTGTTCACCTTTCTCTTTATTCAACATGGCTCTCAATAGGGAACAATGATTTATCTTAAAAAATTACCAAAAGCTACATCTAATGCTATCCATGGAGAATTCCTTCCATACGGCCTTTTAAAAAATATGTCTAAATTAGGGTTTTTAATTTTGTGGACTGTCGTAGACTCTGGGTCTAAAGTTCTTTCTTATCTAGCAAGAGGGACAAGAGACACAGGGTTAAAATGTGAGAGATGGCTAATGTCCGGGAAAAGACAAGAGCCCCGAATAAGGGTCCTTGCCCTGTTTTTATTAGGATTAGAAGACTTACAAACATGGCTATGGATGTGCACAAAGCGACAATGAATCTGTGAACATTAACTTGGGACATGAGGGAAAGGGGTCTTGAAGATATTCGGGGTTAGGGGTTTGGGTTAATACAAAACAAAATACTGGGTGGAAGGTTGTTTACAGAGGACAGGAGGCACCACCTCTGTTTATCTTAGCTAGCCTAGGTGACAAGAAAGATAGGACATGTGACCTCAGAGTTAACAAGGCACCTTTCTTTTGTTAATCCTCTCTGCTCTGGGCTGCTTCACCTGCAGCTCAGAGGTCTAAAGCCCTATTTACCTGTTTACCTAACTTGGTCCTTCCCTCCTATGAAAGTAGCTTTCTTCTATAGTACTAAATTGAGGAGCATTTCCACCCTGAATACCTAATCTTGTTTATTTCATATACCTATGTTCTATGTTGGGGACTTTGCCCCACCCTCTCTATACTGGGGATTCTGCCCTGCCTTCTCTATACTTATTTACCTAATCTTGTTTACCCAAACTTGGGTGTGAGCATCCTATGGCTTTGTAATTCTTTATGCCTTATTAACCCATTGGTGTAAGCCCAGGGAATTTCTAAGCTTGTTTCCCACAGTGGACATATTACTTTATTGATTATAGAAAATGTATACAGTACAGTCTCAGTTTCTCCCCGTATATTATTCTGGAGTACGGGGTAGAAGAGAGTCCTCTCTTGCCTCTGGGATCCCCCTTCCCGCCCCCCCCCCCCATCAAGTCCAGGTGCCAGGAAAATACACACATCAATCATTTCAGTATCCAGATTACATTTGCAGAACTCATAAGAGGCCTGGCTGCCCATAGCTGCAGTCCTACAGATGTCTTCACAAGAGTGTTTCTTTTCCAAATTCTGTAGGCCTTTATGAGTCAGGGTATGATCTGTCTATCTGCTAATGTATAGGTTTTGGAGAACAGTTTCTTTAGTCTCCCATGCCCTGGTTCAGCCCACATTTATTTATTCAAGCTCACCCACTCCTTTTCCTCCAGGGGAGAATTTTCAGTAATGATTCCTCTTTGATAAGTTTTGCATTTTAGAGACACAGTTTCTTATGCTGCTTTTACAAAGTGGTCTCACTAGTGGCATGACATTTAGAAAGCCCATAGAGGAGAAAATCAAACTGTTTCTATTTCTTTTATTTTCCATTTACTTGATCTGATGTTTAAGCGATCAGCCAAATTCTGTTAGGCAACTGTGTTACAGAATTCCAGTGAGTGAGATGATAATAGAATTCCAAGTACCATAATTTTCTAAATCTATTTTTTAATGAGAATTTTTTGTAGAGAAGAGAGCCATAATATAGAAAATTATTACCTAGAAAAAAAATGACACAGTGTGATGATTTTAAAGACATCAAAAGAAAGCAAAAATCTCTAAATATAATTTTCGAGGATTGTATATTATTAGTAAAATCTTTTCATGCATCAATAAAATTAATTAAAATCTTAATGCTGAATAGAAAGAGAATTCTTTTCTTCCAATAATGGCTGCATATTAATACTAGTGATATACAGCTTCATAATATCTTTCTATCTAACCTTATTAAACTTTTAAACCCTATATACAGTGTTGCTTGCTTCATATCCAGAAATTTCCATTTTTGTGAAATTAGCACTGCCCTTGGTTCCCTTCCCAGGAGCAAGGCTCAGATATTTCAATTTCAGAAACAATGAAAGAATAACAAGAAATATAGTTTCAGGCAAAGGAATGAACATTAAATTGAGAGTCAGAACAAGTGGACAATTTCCTCCTCTCTATGTGACTGCTTCACAGCAGTATTTTGTTGAATGGAGGAAGGAATGATGAAATGGTGGGAAAGATATTTTGTCTGAATGTATTTTTTACCTATAAAATGAAGATTTTAGAAAATCCTCATTGTCTGAGAATTTATCATGTGAATTCTAGCAGATGAAGCATTGGACAGAGCATCAAATTGTCTATGAAAATATTTACTTAAAAATGAATTCTTTTTCTGGGAAAAGTAGGTATCCCCCATGCAAAAAGAATGCAGTTGAGTCCTTTCCTTTCACCATATACAAGAACTAACTAAAAATGGGTCAAAGAGCTAAATGTAAGTGATAAAATTATACAACTATCAGAATGAAACACAGGGGAAAAACTTCATGATATTGGATTTGGCAATCATTTCTTGATCAATGACTTCTTGTTAGAGGAATCTAACATCTGCATAGCAGGGATTCCAGGAAAAAAAATGAGAAAGTCAATGGAAGAGAATGGCATATATATACATGAAAGTTTACAAAAATAAACACATTCACTACCGTCACCAACAAAAAAAGATGAAGGTACTTACAATGTAATAAATGATTGAAAATCAAAGTGGGAAGGAATTAAGTCAAATTTTGCCAAAGTTCTGAAAGAAAATAATTTTTAATCATTTCTTATACATTTGGACTCATTTTTTTCTATTCATTTTCACTTTTTAAGCATCACTGTTTTCCTTTTTGATTTAATTATGTGAAATATTTAAATTACATTAAATGTAAAACCTAAAGCAAGTTAAATTTATAGAAAACTTACTTACGTGTCTGCTTCCTTTTTCCTCATGTTGGTATATATTTATTAGGTTTTTGCTTATTCTACCATAATTTTTCTTAGAAAATATGAGCAAATTGGAACATACACATGCAAACCAAATATATACACATACACATATGAACACAGACACATATATTTCCCTTTCAAACAAAAAAGATGTTTTTGTATGATGAATTCTATAAACATTGATCTGTTTTATGTGCTCTTTTTCAGTTAAAAATTATTCTAGCAGTTTTTCCATGACAGTATATGAAGACCTTCCTTATTCCTTTCTATATATTCACAATAATCCAATTACACACAAACTAGGCTTTATTTCACCAGTCCCTGTTGATAAAATGTGCATAATTTCAGTCTTCAGTTATTATAAATAAGCCCACAATTAATATTCTGTGTATGTGTTGTTATGTATTTTTGCTAGTGTATCTCTGATATATTTTGCTAGAAGTAGAATGAGTAAAAGCTACCTGCATATGCATCTTTGTTGGCTGTTTGGCTTTGTTGTTGTTGTTGTTGTTGTTGTTGTTGTTATGAGCTATATTTGTGGGAATCCTGAGAATCTGACTATGGTCTTCTCCCAGCAGGGAGTTTGTTTTTTCCTCAACTACCATTGACCACTTCCACCTATGAAGTTCCAAGTACAAAAAAAGTCCAGGATTCCACCCCAAATCCTTCACAAGAGCGCTAAGCAGAGAGTTTCATTACAGTTCAGATGTAGACATTTGTCCAAAAGGGAAACCCATCTTTTGAGCTGTATTAACCCTCAGTACTTCCTGTTTCATTTACAGAGTGGGTGAGGGAGAGGAGGGTTTCATTACTTTCCAGAAATTCCAGAAGATTGTTAAAATGTATATTTGTTGTAACTTATCCATAATCTAGGCATACTTTGCGGAAGGACCTTTGGAGGTATCTGCTCTGCCATTGTACCAAAGATAGAAATTTTTCATAGCTTTTTTATTTGAGATTTTAAGCTTTTTCTCATTCTCAGTCTGGTGTTTTTCTTTTTTATTGATTAATCTTGGCGTATTTTTTTGTTGGTGTGTCTTATATTGGCCATTTCAATATTTCTAGATATATTTATTAATTCTACCCTTTATAGTTTATCCAGACCCTGGATTTATTTATTAAATCTATCCTTTATAATCTAGCCATATTTATAAGATTTATAAACTTTTTTGAGTTGAATATTTATTTTTTATGTTTAATAAGTAAATTGTTTAGAGCTGATTATTTATTCTGATTATAGGTTTAGCTATATTCCATATATTATTACATGTACTGTTATTATTGAATTCAATTACCTATATAAGTTATCATTTACAAGATTTCTTAAAGTGATTTTTTATATATATGAGTTGTAATGTTTCATATTTTATGCTGTTAATTTCCAGTTTTATTATATTTTGGCCAAAATATGTGACTTATTGGGTTGATTATTCAAGTTTATTGAATTCTGGGATGTGTGAAAGTAATGTAACTAAATTTGGTAATGTTCCAGGGGTAATAAAAAAGAATTATTCTCTGTACTCTGTTATGTAACTCAGAATTCACCGTGGATATATTACCTTTCTCATTGTATCGATGACCTCCATTCCTTTTCAAGGTTTTTTGATCTTTTGTCCTTGACCTATTTGGCTAGCTAATTAGTTACTATAAGAGTCTGTTCCCAGGTCCATCACCAGTGATGCTGGGAACAAGGGCTGTCCCATCTCAGGAGCGGAATTTCTCTCTTTAATGTCTTCTTGATGTCTAGGGAAACCTCTGTGCCAGATTAGAGCTTTTATTTATGTAATTAAGATACTTCTTCTCTTTGGTCTGGCTTGTATACTAGGTAGATTATGGGGCCATTTTCAGCTTTACTCAGTATAAAGCCTTTGAGGCAAAAGGCTCCCTTTGCACCTGGGATCCTTTGTGTTAGAGGTGGTCAAGTTGCTTTGGGAAAGCCTAATGTAGCTGCTTATTCATGCTAGTGTGATGTTGCAAGGAAAGTGGCCTTTATCTTTCCTTTAGTCTGTCTTTAGTGTCAGCATCCAAACACACCCTGCCAAAAAGAAAATGCTAGGTGTAGAGCACTTTGGCCAAATTGTGCTCTGTTTACATCCTGTGGCTAAAGCACCATCGTCTCAAGAAGGCCAATTGTGAGCAGATGCTAGCTGTTCTCTTCTATCTGATCCCATCTGCACTGTATGTGGAAGGAATTCTCAAGGTCTGTCTTTCATGGATAATAGCCTCTCCTATTTTACTTTTCCTCTGCTTTTATAGCCCTTTGACCATTTAAGACAGGATTTCAGAAACATTAGATGCCACTTCTTGAAATGCTGCTTATTTTAGCAATCTCCTAATTGATTCAGTTTCTAAAATCATTAAAAATGAATTTTTTATTTGTAAGACTAGTTGATATTTTTAAGGTTTATTTATTTACTTTGGGAGAGAGACAGAGAGAAAGAGAGAGCATGAGTGGAAGAGGGGCAGAGAGAGAGAGAGAGAGAGAGAGAAAGAGAGAGAGACGGAATCCCAAGCAGGCTCTGTACTATGAACTCATGAACCCGTGAGATTATGACCTGAGACAAAATCAAGAGTTGGCCATTAAACTGACTGAGTCATCCAGGCACCTCAAGACTAGTTGATATTTTAAAGTATTCCCTCATATTTAAATAACTAAAACTTAATCTATCAACCTAAAAGTATAATTTGGTTTACTTTGCAAAGATTACAGTAGCAAGGATAAATGTAGTGGACCAGGAGACAAGGACAACAGAAATGAGACCTGCTTTGTGATGATTTAGAATGAGAGGGTAAAAAAATTTGCCCCCAGCTTATCTTTAATTACCCATACCCACAGAAGCAAATTAGGAATGTTCAGATTAGTCAGAATGTCAAATACCTATTACCCCACAGCTACTGTACTTTCTATTACTTTCTTTGTCAGGTTAGTTAGGATCTTTTTATCTTTGTTTTTGTTTTTTTGTGTTTTTTTTTTCTAACTGGGCTTCTTAATTTTTTAATATTTATTTATTTTTGAGAGAGACAGTGCAAGAGGGAAGAGGGAAGAGAGAAAGGGAGAAAGGGAGAATCCCAAGCAGTCTCTGAGCTGTCAGCACAGAGCCCAATGCACAGCTCAAACTCATGAACTGTGAGATCATGACCTGAGTCGAAGTTGGACGCTTAACGGACTGAGCCACCCAGCTGCCCCAGGCTTCTTAAATTATATTCTAAGTCAGTTACCATTTTAAGTTCAATGTCTTGTCTTTATTTTTATTTCATCACCTCGGAGAACTACTGCTAATGTGAAAGTAGGATTATAATGCTGTGATTTCCCTGTTGCAGAAATCAGAGGACAAGAGGGCAAAATTGTAAGGTGTTCATTAATCAAAGAGTTGTAAAGATGCACAAAATTTTTATCATTATTTTAGTGACCAAGTCAAAATTTGTACATAAAAGTTGTCAGGAAGTTCTTTCATATGTTAAACTAAAGTATTTTAAATATAGATAAATAGGTAGGAAGATGTAGATATATGATAGTTGATAGATAGATAGATAGATAGATAGATAGACAGACAGATAGTCAAGACTTAGTTCAGTATATGGAACAGAGGCTGTAATAAATATGTCTTCAATTAACTGATATCTTGATTGATTTCAAAGCATTGAACTGTGTTAGTGCATGTTTTCTTGTGTAATTTTCTATGTGATATATAATAATATCATATCATATCATATCATATCATATCGTAATATATAGTATCTTTCTGTCTCTACAAAATTTAGGTGAATTTAATTGTCTAGCATGACAAGTAATAAATCCAACTTGCTGACTTACGGGTGTGTTCCTAGTATTTTGAATAAAGGACATTAACAAAAGCTCTACCTTGAATGTTCTTTATTTGCTTAAAGCTATTCACATAATTTTATAGCCAAATCTGACATTCTTTATTTTCCTCTTTAAGGGAAAAAATATCTTTCTTGTAGCATAATAACCATTGAAACAGAAGGTGAACGATGATAGGAACTTAAGCTAAAGGAGCCCAGTCAAGACACCTCCAAACACCCACCACTGACAAGCTAGCTTCTGCATGTTGAGAGTGAAACCAATACCACATGCCTATGGAAAGAGAATTCTTCCTCTAGGCAGAGCATCCTGGATTGAATCATGAGTCCATCATTTCTTTGCTGCAAATTCATGGGAATTCACTAAATCTCACCCACATTCAGTGTCCTCATAAGTACCTAAGAGGGATAACAAGAGCTTCTTCCCAGTTCTGTTGTCAGAATAGTACTACTGCGATTGGCAGGTAAGAACCAATTTGCAGAAATGTTTTTCATTCCTAATGGCATGGGCCCTGTGATGAGTCTCATCCTAGGAACTGGCCTGGTGTAAAGCCCTGGTGTTAGAAAGGCAAAGGCAAGCACACAGAATCAGTGTTATCCATATTTCAAACTAGATACAAAAGTTTGAACATTAAATGTTCAACATTGAAAGTTGAACATCATGGGATACATGGGTGGCTCAGTTGGTTAAGCTTCTGACTTTGGTTCAGGTCATGATCTTGCAGTCCGTGAGTTTGAGCCCCACATCAGGCTCTGTGCTGACAGCTTGGAACCTGCTTAGGATTCTGTGTCTCCCTCCATCTATGCGCCTCACCCTGCTCACATTCTGTCCCTTTCTCTCAAAAGTAAATAAGCATTTGGCTCTGTGCTGACAGCTTAGAGCCTGAAGCCTGCTTTAGATTCTGTGTCTCCCTCTCTCTCTCTGCCCCTCCCCCACTCAAATTCACTCTCTCTCTCTCTCTCTCTCTCTCTCTCTCAAAAACAAATAAACATTTAAAAAGTTTTTTTATTTAAAAGTAAATAAACATTTAAAAAGTTAAACATCAAACATTAAATACTTGATAGACATTCTATTGAAAAACAATCTTTATATCATAAAATTATTGGAGATTTTTTTCATCCTTGGAATGTTTTGATTGGTTCTTTCTACTAATTGCTTTAAATGTTTCTTCATTACTATGACAAACTATATTTATCACATTTTATTTAACTATTGGAAGAACATGGAAAAAACAATATTTTTTTCAAAATGTTACAAGCATACATCATAAATAAATAGATTTAATGCATATCATGCTGATAAATACAAATAATTTGGTGAATAAGATAAGATAGTGAAAAATTATTTTAAAAAGCAATAAAAGGTGAGCGCCTGGGTAGCTAAGTTGGTTGAGCATCCGACTCTTGATTTTGGCTCAGGTCATGATCTCATGTTTCCTGAGATATAGTCCTGAGTTGGGCACTGCACTGACATCACAGAGCTGACTCTCTCTGCCCCTCCCTTGCTCTCTCTCTAAATAAATTAATTAATTAAAAAAAAAAAACAGTAAAGGGGATGCTTGCATGGTTCAGCCAGTTGAATGTTGGTCTCTTGATTCCAGTTCAGGTCATGATCGTGGGATCCAGCCTTGCATGGCTGAGCATGGAGTCTGTTTGGGATTCTCCTTCTGTCCCTCTCTCAATCTCTCTCTCTCTTTTTCTCTCTCCCTCTGCTCCTCTCCCCCACTCATGCTCTCTCTTTCTGTATAAAAAAAAGCAATAAACATATTTTTTAAAGTCCCTGGATCAGAAAGGTCCTTGAATTTTATCTGCATAAAAAATATACGCTGTAAAAAAATGTATTAAGATGCTCCTAACTGTAAGAAAAACATTTTTGAATTTGTCCTCAGGAAAAATCATAGGTGAGACCACTAAAGTATCCAGTGTACTCCTTGACATAACAGGTCCACGTCAGCGAATTTTTTTAAGGAGACTTTACACCCAGCCCAGAGCCTACGATGGGGCTTGAACTCACCACCCTGAGATCAAGACCTGAGTGGAGAACAAGAGTCAGATGCTTAACTGACCAATCCACCCAGACGTCCCAACGTTGGCATTTCTAATCATTTATCTCACTGATTTTAATGCCAAGATCATGGTACAGATAACAAATCATGACGCTCTCAATTTAAAAGATATTATTCCATTCATTTCTCCTTCCTGCCTTTCCCCAAAGATGTGTCAAGTATGGACAGTAGAAAAGATGTTGAATGGATGGAACTGGAGAGTGTTATGCTAAGTGAAATAAGCCATACAGAGAAAGACAGATACCATATGTTTTCACCTTATGTGGATCCTGAGAAACTTAACAGAAACCCATGGGGGAGGGGAAGAAAAAAAAAAAAAAAGAGGTTAGAGTGGGAGAGAGCCAAAGCATAAGAGACAATTAAAAACTGAGAACAAACTGAGGGTTGATGAGGGGTGGGAAGGAGGGGAGGGTGGGTGATGGGTATTGAGGAGGGCACCTTTTGGGATGAGCACTGGGTGTTGTATGGAAACCAATTTGACAATAAACTTCATATACTGAAAAAAAAATAGACTCAGTTGGAAGATGGCAGCATAGGAGGAGGCTGGGCTCACCGCGCGTCCTGCTGATCATTTAGATTCCACCTACACCTGCCTAAATAACCCAGAAAACCGCCAGAGGATTAGCAGAATGGAGTCTCCGGAGCCAAGTGCAGACGAGAGGCCCACGGAAGAGGGTAGGGAGGGCGGAGAGGCGGTGCGCGCTCCACGGACTGGTGGGAGGGAGCCAGGGAGGAGGGGCAGCCTGCGGGCCAAGCAGAGCCCCCGAGTCTGGCTGGCAAAAGCGGAGGGGCCTAATGGACTGTGTTCCGACAGCAAGCGCGACTTAGCGTCTGGGAGGTCAGAAGTTAACAGCTCTGCTGGGAAAGCGGGAAGGCTGGAGGACAAAGGGAGGGAGAGCTGCTGAGCCCCCGGACGACAGAGCTCAGTTTGGTGGGGAACAAAGGCGCTCGCCAGCGCCATCTCCCTCGCCCATCCCCCAGCCAAAATCCCAAAGGGAACCAGTTCCTGCCAGGGAACTTGCTCTCTCCGTGCAAACACCCAACTCTGTGCTTCTGCGGAGCCAAACCTCCGGCAGTGGATCTGACTCCCTCCCGCTGCCACAGGGCCCCTCCTGAAGTGGATCACCTAAGGAGAAGCGAGTTAAGCTTGCCCCTCCTGCCCCCGTGCACCTTGCCTACCCACCCCAGCTAATATGCCAGATCCCCAGCACCACAAGCCTGGCAGTGTATAAGTAGCCCAGATGGGCCATGCCACCCCACAGTGAATCCCACCCCTAGGAGAGGGGAAGAGAAGGCACACACCAGTCTGACTGTGGCCCCAGTGGTGGGCTGGGGGCAGACATCAGGGCGGACTGCGGCCCCGCCCACCAACTCCAGTTATACACCACAGCACAGGGGAAGTGCCCTGCAGGTCCTCACCACTCCAGGGACTATCCAAAATGACCAAACAGAAGAATTCCCCTCAGAAGAATCTCCAGGAAATAACAACAGCTAATGAACTGATCAAAAAGGATTTAAATAATATAACAGAAAGTGAATTTAGAATAATAGTCATAAAATTAATCGCTGGGCTTGAAAACGGTATAGAGGACAGCAGAGAATCTCTTGCTAAAGAGATCAAGGGACTAAGGAACAGTCAGGAGGAGCTGAAAAACGCTTTAAACGAAATGCAAAACAAAATGGAAACGACGACGGCTCGGATTGAAGAGACAGAGGAGAGAACAGGTGAACTAGAAGATAAAGTTATGGAAAAAGAGGAAGCTGAGAAAAAGAGAGATAAAAAAATCCAGGAGTATGAGGGAAAAATTAGAGAACTAAGTAATACACTAAAAAGAAATAATATACGCATAATTGGTATCCCAGAGGAGGAAGAGAGAGGGAAAGGTGCTGAAGGGGTACTTGAAGAAATAATAGCTGAGAACTTCCCTGAACTGGGGAAGGAAAAAGGCATTGAAATCCAAGAGGCACAGAGAACTCCCTTCAGACGTAACTTGAATCGATCTTCTGCACGACATATCATAGTGAAACTGGCAAGATACAAGGATAAAGAGAAAATTCTGAAAGCAGCAAGGGATAAACGTGCCCTCACATATAAAGGGAGACCTATAAGACTCGTGACTTATCTCTCTTTTGAAACTTGGCAGGCCAGAAAGGATTGGCACGAGATCTTCAGTGTGCTAAACAGGAAAAATATGCAGCTGAGAATCCTTTATCCAGCAAGTCTGTCATTTAGAATAGAAGGAGAGATAAAGGTCTTCCCAAACAAACAAAAACTGAAGGAATTTGTCACCACTAAACCAGCCCTACAAGAGATCCTAAGGGGGATCCTGTGAGATAAAGTACCAGAGACATCACTACAAGCATAAAACATATAGACATCACAATGACTCTAAACCCGTATCTTTCTATAATAACACTGAATGTAAATGGATTAAATGCGCCAACCAAAAGACATAGGGTATCAGAATGGATAAAAAAACAAGACCCATCTATTTGCTGTCTACAAGAGACTCATTTTAGATCTGAGGACACCTTTAGATTGAGAGTGAGGGGATGGAGAACTATTTATCATGCTACTGGAAGCCAAAAGAAAGCTGGAGTAGCCATACTTATATCAGACAAACTAGACTTTAAATTAAAGGCTGTAACAAGAGATGAAGAAGGGCATTATATAATAATTACAGGGTCTATCCATCAGGAAGAGCTAACAATTATAAATGTCTATGCGCCGAATACCGGAGCCCCCAATATATAAAACAATTACTCATAAACATAAGCAACCTTATTGATAAGAATGTGGTAATTTCAGGGGACTTTAACACTCCACTTACAGAAATGGATAGATCATCTAGACACACGGTCAATAAAGAAACAAGGGCCCTGAATGATACATTGGATCAGATGGACTTGACAGATATATTTAGAACTCTGCATCCCAAAGCAACAGAATATACTTTCTTCTCGAGTGCATATGGAACATTCTCCAAGATAGATCATATACTGGGTCACAAAACAGCCCTTCATAAGTTTACAAGAATTGAAATTATACCATGCATACTTTCAGACCACAATGCTATGAAGCTTGAAATCAACCACAGGAAAAAGTCTGGAAAACCTCCAAAAACATGGAGGTTAAAGAACACCCTACTAAAGAATGAGTGGGTCAACCAGGCAATTAGAGAAGAAATTAAAAAATATATGGAAACAAACGAAAATGAAAATACAACAATCCAGACACTTTGGGATGCAGCGAAGGCAGTCCTGAGAGGAAAATACATCGCAATCCAGGCCTATCTCAAGAAACAAGAAAAAATAAATAAAAATTAAAAAAAGACTTTAAAAAAAAAAAGAAAAGATGTTGCATTATCTGGGTTATATGTGTTTGTTTTTTCTCTGAGCCTCTTGATGGGTTGACAGATGGATATACAACAAAATTCTCACATTTAGGCAATCTAATATGGGCAGAAATATGAACATTTCTTCATATTACCGTGATAAATGATATGCTGGGTTCAAACCTCATTGAAAGTAACTCTATGGAAGAACTCCCTCTGAGTACACAGGCTGAAATTCAGGTCTGCTATTTTTATCACATCAATTACAGTAGTCAGCAAGAAAAAACACTAAATTTTCTATGAAAATATTATAGCTTTTTTGGCATACAATAGCCCCATATTCTCTGAATACTAAACAAGTAAATAAACCCATTTATGTATAGTAGCAAGAGCTATTTCTTTTATGGCTATTGACGTATGAATGCATAAACCCTTGGGAGCTTAAAACTCTGCTCTATTCTCAAAAATATAAAATTAAGAATAAAATATAATCTGTTCCACATGCAAGCTCATATATTCTTTAATTATATAGCCAATAAATCAGAAAGTAAAGTTTCCTCATTAAAAAAATATATATCAGCATGATCCCGGCATTTGCAAGGTTTAAGTGCCAGGAACCCTATAAATGAGTGGTTTGAAAAAACAAATTTTGTAAATTTAAAGCAATTCTAGTATTTTTAAAAAGTTAAAAATTATTTAAATAATTAGTTTATACATCCTTGGAGTAGATATCCAGTCATTTTACATACTTTGATACCAATATAAATATAGAATTATGTTTTAGAATATATGCAACATAGTACTCATCTTTTACACATATGGAAAGTAAAAAAAATTAAAATCATACACAAAATTAAAACCGCAAAAATATAAAAAGACCTGTGACCTCCTTTACATTTTTAAAATTATGAGTAATAGTTACTGTTTATGGGGAACCTTGGTGGCTCAGTTGATAAGCGTCTTCCTCTTGATTTTGGCTCAGGTGACGATCTCATGCCCCACATTCGGCTCTGCACTGACAGTGGGATTCTCTCTCTCTCTCTCTCTCTCTCTCTCTCTCTGTCTCAATAAACAACAACAAAAAAATACTGTTTCTGTAGTTACAACGTAAAGTTGACGTTTCAAGATCCTCAGAAGAAAACTCCCAAGTGTGTGAAAATAAACAAAGTTAAAAACAAGCTAAAATCTCTTACAATCAATTTAATGAGGTAGGGATAAAATTGCTACGTGTCCAGTTACTGAACGACAACGCCACCAAGAATGTTTCTGCCAATGCCAATACTTAACTTGATGATGCAAGAACCTGCAACAAGGGTGATGCAAAAGAGAACTTCATATGCTTTGAAGATAAGTTTAGATGAGTTGAGAGTTCTTTTGCAACTGTATATTCCATGGCAGACTTTAGTTTTAAAAAGTGAATGTTTATTTTTTTTTTATTTTTATTTTTTTTTTAATTTTTTTTTCAACGTTTTTTATTTATTTTTGAGACAGAGAGAGACACAGCATGAACGGGGGAGGGGCAGAGAGAGAGGGAGACACAGAGTCGGAAACAGGCTCCAGGCTCCGAGCCATCAGCCCAGAGCCTGACGCGGGGCTCGAACTCACGGACCGCGAGATCGTGACCTGGCTGAAGCCGGACGCTTAGCCGACTGCGCCACCCAGGCGCCCCAGTTAATGTTTATTTTTGAGAGGGAGAGAGCAGAGTGTGAGCAGAGAAGAGGCAGAAAGAGAGGGAGACACAGAATCCGAAGCAGGCTCCAGGCTCTGAGCTGTTAGCACAGAGCCTGACATGGAGCTTGAACCCACGAACCTTGAGATCATGACCTGAGAGATGCTAAACTGACTGAGCCACCCAGGTGCCCCATATTCCATGGCAGACATTAAAATGTCAAAAGATTAAACTTGTTTACATAGAATATGCATTCCAATACTATATGCCTAATCCGCCTTCTCATATTCTATTTCATTCCTAACTGCACAATACCCAACACACTAACCAGTATGACCAAATATGACCCAAATTGGCATGTAGTACATGCCCAGGTATTGTTCAAATGGTTAATTTTACTATGGATTTAGACCATTCCATCATATTAAATAAAATTCTGCTTAAAATATCAAGGTTATTCCTAAATTATCCTAAATTATCCTAAAACCCTGGACACAGAGAAAGTATACTTTGAAATTGTAGGTGATGTGGCATACACACTACCCCCTTATCCTTGTAGGGAATGGTTCAAGACCCCCTAATGGATGCCTGAAACCACAGGTAGTACCAAACCTTATACATCATTATGGTTTTTTCCTATGTGTACATATCTATGATAAATTAGGCACAGTTAGATATCAACAACAATATCTAATAAAAATAGAACAATTATAACAATGTATTGTATTAAAAGTTATATGAATGTGATCTTTCTCAAAATATCTCATTGTCCTTATTGCTCACCCTTCTCCTTTGTGTGATGATGAGAGATGATAAAATGCCCATGTGATGAGATGAAGTGAGGTGAATGACCTAGGCATTCTGACATAGTGTTAGGCTACTATTGATGTTCTGACTACGTATCAGGAGAATCATCTGCTTCCAGACTGCGGTTTACTCTGGGTAACTGACACCTTGGAAAGTGAAGCCATGGTTAAGGGGGGGGACTACTGTATTGCATGGTTCCCTTCACAAATGATTTGGAAGTTTTATTGGTGGAGAATACTCAACAAGTCCTAAATATATTTTATTTAAAAATCAGTAGGTTAGATAAAATTGGCCATAATATTAATTTACTATTCAGACAATTTGAAACATATAAGTGACTAAAAAAAAAGCATCAGCCTAAATTGTGAGATACTTTTACTAAGCCAAATCTATTTGGTATGTCTAAATTAGATAATTCTCTATAAACAATTCACATAAACATTTGGAAGCACTCTATATTATCTTAAATATGTCTCCTTCCATTTACCTTAAATAATCAACGTATCTGTCAGTAAAATTTCAGAATTAAATCAGAAAATATGCTGACATTTATTTTACTTATTTGAATGTACATCAAAATCAATCAATCGGCAATAAATGAACATTCAAGTTTCCACAAATATGTTTGATACATTAGTACTTTTTTTCTTTTTTCTTTTTTTAAAATCTATTTATTTATTTTGAGAGAGAGAGAGAGCATGCACATACATGTGGGAGCCAGGAGAGGAGCAGAGGGAGAGGGAGAGAGAGAAACCCAAGCAGGCTCTGTGCTGACAGTGCAGGGCTGGATCCCATAAACCGCAAGATCATGATGTGAGCCAGGATCACGGGTGGGACACTTGACTGACTGAGCCACCCAGACATCCCAGTACTTTTTTCCCCAAAGCAGGAATTTAAAACTAAATAAATAAAATAAAACTTGAGATTCTTAATATCCTGCTCAAAAATGTGCAAATCTGCAAATTCCTATAAATTTACATATATGGCAAGATTACTGACCCATCTTTTTACAGAAACAATAGGTAAGTTAAAGAATGTTATGGCAGTTTTATTTTATAATTTTTATTTTTATTTAAAAATTAAATAATTTAATTTCTTATTTAAAAATTAAATAAGTGGGAAATTAAAAAACCCAAATCATCAAATATTACCTGCACTTTGTGGTTATAATCAATTTCTCAGCTTTCTCCGAAGACTCCTTTTCTTGGTGCCTTTCTCCTATATCCTTCCATTCTCTAGGATAAATCCTGGAGACTCATGGTTTAATTTTTTTAAATATATTTATTTATTTTTGAAAGACAGAGTGAGACAAAGTACGGGCAATGGAGGGGCAAGAGAGAGAAGGAGACACAGAAACTGAAGCAGGCTCCACGCTCTGAGCAAGCGTTCAGCACAGAGTCTGACGTGGGGCTGGAACGCACCAACTGTGAGATCATGACCTGAGCCGATGTCGGAAGCTCAATTGACTGAGCCACTCAGGCGCCGCAATGGTTTAAACACCTATATGCCGATGACTCAACTGTCTTTATTTCCATTCTTGAATTCTCTAATAACTCCAGATTCAGTAATTATAAATAACATAATATTCTCGAATATATAATGTCAATGACATTCATTTTCTTAAACTCCTCCGGTTGTTTGGTGAAAATCACCCCACCTATCTCTTTTCTTAAAAAGTGCTTAAATGATCTGAACCCTGTCATCTTCTTCTCCCTTTAATAGATTACCCCCCTAACCTCTAATGAACTTGCCTACTTTCTGCTCAGCTTGGCAATGACACATATCAGACATTAGCTTTTTTACTAACCTCTTTTTGCTTATCACTATATTTTTCCATTCTTTCGATAGCTATTTTCTCCTTATTGTTGAGATTCCACCTTAAATGTCACTATGTCAGAGACACCATCCTATTTTGCAAGACATGATCCTGGTTTAATTCTCTGCTTAGCTTTTATGTCTTTCTGATACCATCTCATGTACTTCTAACTTTGGGGGGGATAGGGAAGGAGATGCATTTTCTGTTTTATATTGTCATTTTCAAAGTATCTCCAGGACTAATGGGAGATATTCATAGATTGGTTAGTAACTATTGTTAACAATTGTACTTCAAATGCTAATTCCTAAGAGTCTATTAGACAGTGTTGGGTTTTGGGTTTGTTTGTTTTTTTTCAGTTGATTTATTGTATACTTAGCTTTTAGCATATACACTCTTTATCCATTCATTTGTTCAACAGATGTTTGTTGAAGGTCTGCTATTTGCAATCCGTAAGACAGGCCATTCTGAATTTACACATTGCTAGTTGAAACTGAGGTTTTGAAATTAAAAACCAAAAGCTAAGAAATATAATTATTTTTGCTGCTTGTTTGTCCCCTGTCTTGAAATGCTATGTTATTCTTTTTTATTCCTTTTTTCCCTCTTTTATTTTATTTTTAATTTTTTTAATGTTTATTTATTATTATTGAGAGATAGAGAGACAGAGCATGAGCATGGGAGGGGCAGAGAGAGGAGGAGACACAGAATCTGTAGCAACTCCAGGCTCTGAGCTGTCAGCACAGCCTGACGCAGAGCTCAAAGTCACAAACCAGGAGATCATGATCTGAGCCGAAGTTGGAGGCTTAACTGACTGAGCCACCCAGGCGCTCCTTATTTTATTTTTTTTAAATGTTTATTTATTTTTGAAGGAGAGAGCGACAGAGCCCGAGCAGGGGAAGGGCAGAGAGAGAGAGAGAGAGAGACACAGAATCCGAAGCAAGCTCCAGGCTCTGAGCTGTCAGCACAGAGCTTGACGCGGGGCTCGAAATCACGAGCTATGAGATCATGACCTGAGCTGAAGTCAGACGCCCAACCAACTAAGCCACCCAGGTGCCCTTCCTTTTTTCCCTCCTTTAATCTCTCCAATCACTCATGCTTTGGCTAAATTCCTAAGAGCTGAAACTGACTTTAAGGACAATTTATTTTAAGGTCCTATCCAATCAGTGCCATTCACATAGGAGATGTCAGTTATGTTCTTTACAATTTTCTTTTGAAAATTTGACAAATACCACTAATATGCAAATTATGTATTTAGTGGAAGAATTAAACCAATATTGGTGAACATCTTTGCTTTTTATTGATCAGTTATACAGTTTTTCAACCAGCATCTCCATATTTTATGACCAGCAACTTTTTGATGTGTGCATTTCTCTTAAAACTTTTGCTTATTTAACTCAGGTCTTCTTTAATTAAATTCTTCATTTCGTTTATATTTAAAGGTTTAGAATATTTTAGAATATTGGCACTATTTGACAAAATAGTTGAAGGGGGTTTGTCTTAGAAATTCTGGACTAAAGACAAGTAAGTACCATTCCAAGTGCTAATCTGTGACTTGGAGAATTTGTCCAACCATTTGTGACATTATAAAAGAACTCAGACAAACAAAACTGAAAATCTATTTGTTTTGTAAAACTGAACTGTGGAAACAGTTTAAATCAATGATTTTAGCCTTAGATACACTGCAGAAAATAAATGTTTCTAGGAAATGTTTTGCTGAGATAAACATCTACAGCTACCTCACTAACCCATGGGAGCATTCCTCGTTAGGGTATTAGACCAGTTCGCAAATAGCATTTAGCCCCTTCATGGAAACTTACCCACTTCTCAAATATAATACTTTGAAGAAAGCAAAGAATTCATCACAGGAGACATTGCGTAAAGCATAATGGAACACAAATATTAAAAGTACTTATGATTTAAATACAGGAAACAAACGGATGTTTGGCAGAGCGAGGGGGGTGGGGCATGGGAAACATGGGTGAAGAAGAGTGGGAGATAGATGCTTCCAGTATGGAATGAGTAAGTCACAGTTATAAAGGATACAGCACAGGGAATTTAGTCAATGATATTGTGATAGCATTGTATGGTGACAATGGTAGCTACACTTGTGGTGAACATAGCATAATGTATAAGTATGTACACATGAATAAAATAAAATAATAAAAGACTTGTGATTGCAGGCCAAGCAAATTCTTAATGGAAATCTTACCTTTGTTACTAGTCATTTGGGCTGTGCTTCCACAGCACCCAAACAAATCAACCAATTTATTATAAAATACCAAACAACTTTATTTCCATTTGTCTCTGATGTTGTTCTTGTTGTTATTTTATTAACTGAATTGGCTCTTTTTGGTCAGAATCAATTTATTCTTTTGCTGTTGTGTAGAAACATTCTTAATGTTGGCTATGGGCATTCAGTGGCAAAACAAACAACAAAACTGAGAAGAAAAATGACTGCAGCACAGATTTTAAGAAACATATTTTCCTGCTCACTGATCTCCTTTTATCTTCTGCCCATATGTTTCTGTGTTGCAGTTTTATCTCTTCCACACTTATGGAATGCTTTGGCAGGGGAAATGAATTCTGATGAGACAGTCTTGGTGATATTCCAGAAAGTTTTTAAGAAGTTCAGATACCAAACATAGGCTTGAATTGCTCCGTGTTGCAAGGATTTAGCCTCCACTTGTCAACTGACTCTGGCTTGTTTGTTTGTTTGATATGTGTGATTTTAGATGGCATGTTTGCAATGCTCAGTGATTCAACTGTGTTTCTACTATCTGACAGACTTGACCAAACCATGAACTCATTTTTCAAAATTCACCGTATGTGGCTAAGTGAATTCTCTCTCGCTGTATGAGGCAGATAGGAAAGGTATGTGTCATGGTAATAGATGCAAGAGGTACATTTTCAAGTACCTGTAGGGGCAGAAAAAGAGCAGCATGCAAGTCAAGTCATGTAGTACCAGCAACAGTGATCCTACAATTAGCGCATTCAGCCCTGCATGGCCACAAGAAGGAATGCTGTTTACTTTATTCTGTCAACATGATGTCTTAGGCAAATAATCTGCATATATTAGTATGTCAATGAACTGCAACTTTTCAGATTGAATGCAAATTTATCTCCCATGTCAGAATGCAGGTATTTGTATCTATATGTATACTTCTTCTTACAGTCCTGAGTAATCAAGGTCTGTTGCTATTATTCCTTTTTCTTGCTGTTTTTAAAACTCTCTCTCTCACCATCCTTGGAATGTCTGTTTTGCTTACCTCTACTCTCATTCTTGCTGAGCCTCGAGCTGTTCTAGAAGAAAGGATGGGAGAAGAGTTGGAAGGAGTGGTGTTCATTTCAACAAATATTTATTAATTACATTCCCGGTGCCAGCTCTTCCGTGTATCTATTCATACTAATCATGATGGAAATATGAACAGCAATGGCAGGCATTTCTCCTTATAAAGCATTACTACTTATGCCATCACTGTGGTCTTCTGTATGAAGCTAACTTACATTTTGTGAAGCAAAGAAGTTACATTTAATATGCGAGATCTTTCCCTATGTTATATAGTTTTTCTCCATATGCTCATTAGTTTTTGTTCTTTTTCTATTTGAGAGTTGCAAATATGTTAGGAAACTTATCTCATTAATAAAGAAATTGGAGATTTAAGGTAGAAAAATATTCATTTAATCATTTTTATTAGTTCTCTTTAAGATTTTATTTAACCTTCTCAGATTTTGTCTCTTTATGTTTTTTGCTGTAATCTGCTTTCTTTCTCCCTCAGGACAATTTCTGTATATCAGTGAATGTTTATAAAACTTCCTGGGTTATAATAAATGTTTTCTTCTTAAAGAATTAAAGTACTAGCAAATTTTATTTAGAACTACTATAGTTTTATCTTTGTAATTGCCAAAACTTTGAAATCAGAATCTATTCATGGTAAATATCAAAAATGTGCAAACTTTATAGATGATGAGTACTACCCTACCAAAGGCTTATAGTACATATTGTTCTAATATCTCAGTTTTTATGAGAAACGGTGTGTTTTATTCCATGGACATTTTGTATCTTGTCATGGTTCATACTTCTTTCCTTGCCTTGGCCTTTAAGAAACTCAGAAATGATTTTACTGCAAACCTTTAGTTACTTTATATCATGAATTTCTTTGTGCTAATTTCTCCACAAGATTGATTTTACTACCCCTGCATTATTGATTGCCTATATGTCTAATCGCAGCCTCTAGTCCCCACAGTGGTCAAATGAAACCACACTATCCAAAGTCCCTCTCTAAGTTATAGATTTGGTCTTCCTGGCATGGTCAGCCCCTCCTCCCTAAAATCATATTGTTAAACTATCTGATCACCCAAGGCCACCAGGAAAACAAAGAAAATATTAGCAGGCATGAAATTCAGGGCTTAGAGATGAAATTCAGGGCTTGTCTCCCAGAAGCCAATGACAAAGGCCAAATCTCTTGTAAAAGGATAAATTCCTTACATATATAATTAAAGAAGTACTACCCTTGATGAAATTATTTGAAAATGATGACTTCTACATTCAGCCAGGATGGAGTAACAGGCACCAAAAATACA
Source organism: Panthera uncia (assembly GCF_023721935.1). Classification (NCBI taxonomy): domain Eukaryota; kingdom Metazoa; phylum Chordata; class Mammalia; order Carnivora; family Felidae; genus Panthera; species Panthera uncia. The sequence goes on from NC_064810.1 coordinate 88,427,435, forward strand.
CTCTTGCTTTGAACAACTAAAAAAACTGGATAAAACATATAAAAATGTTTTTCCAAGATATTATATATTAGACCAAAGGACAAAGAGCTTAAGGTTTTAAAACCAAATGAGATTAGCCCTATAATTGATAGACATCAGTGACTGGAGATTTTCCAAGCTGTGGCACAGAGGGTGGAAACGGGTGTAATACAACATTTTCCTTGGGTAGAAAAGACAGAGCTGAGATCCTAAAGAAGCTAAGGTAGCTAGAGTTCTTAGGATAAAATATAGAAGAAAAGACACCTGCACAGACCAAGAGTTCTGGACTTTGTAGAGAGACTTCTTTGAGTCTTCAGCTGAGAACTGATCACTGCATATGTTCTTATTCCCCATCAGACAGAGTGGAAAAACCTCTTAATTCATGCCTGAAATACTCAGAAGAATATTGCCTCAATAGTAGGACAAAATAAATACTTGCCTACATGCTTCTTTGATCTCACATAAAGTGACTTTAAAAGCAAGACTTGAAAGAATCAAAATGTTTCCAAGTAATTTGATTGCATCCCAGAACAAATGTCAAGAATCTTATAGGAATAAAAAGTATTCAGCACATAAGAAGGTAAAATACATTTTACATTTAATCAAAAATCACCATGCGTATAAAAAAACTGGAAAATAGAACCCATAATTATAAGTAAAGTTGATTACTCAGAAAAGACCCAGAAATAACCCAGATTATATAATTAGTAGACAAGTACATTAAAACAGTCTTTTTAACTCTATGCCATCTGTTCAAGAAGCTGGAAGAAATATTGAGAATGGTAAGTAGAGACATGAAGCATTTTTTAGATGTGATATTAAACTCACAGAGATGAAAATAACAGTGCCCTAGACAGAAAATAAATAAATAAAACACTGAGTGTGAGTAACAGTACACTGGACACTGCGAAACAAAAATTAATAAACTTAAAGACAAAGCAATATGGATTATTCCAAATCAAAACCAGTGGGAAGAAAACAGCATAGCATTCTTGGACTGTAAGAAAGCCTCAAAAGGTCAAATATACAAACAATTGGAGTATCCAAAGAAGAGACAAAAGAAAGAGAGACAGAAAACTTATTTTTGAAATAAGACTGAACATGTTCTAACTTTGATGAAAATTACAAACGCACATGCATAAGTTCAACAAATTCAAAATATAAGAAATGTTAAAAAAAACCACTAAGGCACATCAAAATCAAATTTCTTAAAATTATTTATAAAGAGGAAGAAAGCAAGGAAGATATGAATAACAGGGGGTTTCTGTCTGTAAACAATGTAAGTTGGAAAGCAGTAGAATAACAAAGTGCTCAAAAAAATCTGACAATTTAGAACTCTATATTCAATAAAAATGTATTTCAAAAATAGTGACAAAGGACAGATGTGCTCAGTCATGTAAAAGCTAATATAATACATCAACAGTATACCTGCACTACAACAAATGTATAGTTTGTATTGTATACCAAAATATTAACTCACATTTGATTATAGACTTAATGAAAAACCTAGATGTACTATTTTTGGAAGAAAACAGGAGAAACATCTTTGTGTCTTGGTTGAAAAATTACTTCACAAATAAGACACTAGAAACCACAATGTATAAAAGAAAAAAAAAAGAAATTTGTTGTCACCAAAATCAATTCCTTCTCCTCTTCAAAAGACACTACTAAGAGGATGAAAAGATGAATTGAAAGCTGGGGAAATACTTACAAATCATATAGATGATAAAAATTTTCACCTAGAATATATAAAGAGTTCTTAAAATCCGATAAGAGAATGAATGACCCAACTTTAAAAAAAAAGCAAAAGATTAAAATGCAACTTCACCAAAGAAGGTATATAAATGGCAAATAAGCACATGAAAAGTTTTAACACAATCAACCACTGGATAAATAAAAGTAAACATCACAATAAGATATTCCTACATGAAAACTAGAATGTTTACATTAAAAAGTTTTGATCTTATCAATTGTTTACTAGAATGTAAAGTTACTGGAACTTTCATACACTGTTGGTGCAAAGAAAAAATCATACCACTCTTTGAAAAACAATTTGGAGTTTCTGAAAAGTATATACATGTCAGGCATTTTACTATTAAGTTTTTATCATAAGGAAGGGGGTAACAAATGTCCAAAAGACTTTCACATGAATGCCCATATCAGTTTTATTTAATTTAACTTTTTGTCTTTATTTTGTAGAAAGAAAGAACGAGTTGGTGAGAGGGACAGAGAGAGAGAATCTTAAACAGGCTCCACACTCAGCAGATTCCACAACACTGGGATCATGACCTGAACCGAAATCAAGAGTCCCTTGCTCCACCAACTGGGCCACCCAGGCATCCCTCAGCTTTATTTTTAATAGTCAAAAACTGGAACCAAATCAGATGTCCATCAATAGGTAAGTGGATAAACAAACTCTAGTTCTTCCATGAAATGGACTATTGATCAGTTAAGAAAAAGAAAGAACTTTGATAGGGATTGACAAACTCTGGCCCTGATCTAAATTTGGTCTATGAACTCTTTTTATATGGTGCACAAATTATGAATATTTTTTAAATTTCTTTCTTTCTTTCTTTCTCTTTCTTTCTTTCTTTTCTTTCTTCCTTCTTTTCTTTCTTTCTTCTTTCTTTCTTTCTTTCTTTCTAGTTAATTTTTGAGAGAGACAGAGAGCAGGGGTGGTGGAGGGGCAGAGAGAGGGAGAGATAGAATTCCAGTCAGGCTCCACGCAGTCAGCTTGGACCCCAACATGGGGCTCAAACTTATGAACCCATGAGATCATGACCTGAGCCAAAATCAAGAGTCAGATGCTTAACTGTTGGAGCCACGCAGGAATCCTTATTGTTTACATTTCTAAGGGCTATAAATAAATAAATATTGAGGAATATGTAACTGAAATCTTACATGATCCACCAAGTCTAATATATTTATTATGTGGCCCTTTTGAAAAAATAGTTTGCTGATCCATCCACAACAATATGAAAGAATCTCAGAATAATTATGCTGACTGAAACAATCTGAGGGTAAAATAATACATATTGTACTGTTCATGTGTACAAAATTTTCAAAAATAAAAACTAATCTGTGATGACAAAGAGCAAATCATTAGTTTCTGGGAAGGCAGGGCATGGGAGGGAATGGAAAGGAGAGATTACAGAGGGGAAGGAAGAAAAATTTGGGATGATGAATACATTCATTACCTTGATTAGAGTGTTAGTTTCATTGGTCTTTAAATATACCAAAACATCAAAATGTGTACTTTGAATGTGTGCAGTTGTATGCCTATTATGCCTCAAAAAAAATTTAACGTTATTTTTAAATGTGATTTGCATTTTCTGATTAATAATGACAATAGCCAAAATGGATTTTTTCTGTTTTCACTCATATTTTATTTGTATGCCAAGTGTGTTCCTTTTGTATCAGCTTAGTATGGTCAAAGGGTATTTAAAAATAATTTTAAAAACAAAATAAAAATATAAAAATATAAATAATTTTTAACATGGAAAAGAAAACAAGATAGGTACTCCAAAAAAAACCTCTGCTTTTCCAATTTTCTTTCTGAACATGTGAGTTTACTGCTGTTCATCTTTAAAGTGCCTGATAAAGGGCATGCCCATAAAAAGAGTCATTCACGATTTATGGGTGCAGTGCACACTAAGCCAAAGACCTCTGCTGAAAATTGAGCTTGTCCATGTGTGGTGAACCACTACATGATTGTCAAAGAGGAGGAGTAAAGATGAGAGAGTTATTGGCCAACTCCCTTAAAGGATATTTTTAAAGTTCTAACATTTAATTTATAATTATGTTTCCTTATGATAGTTGAATGAGGCACAAAGAAAATCTTTAGCCCTAGAGAATTAAATATTATCAAATACAGCTACTTTAGACATTATATAATATTATTTTTATCCAATTTATTAAATATGCTCATTGGTTAAGAGGATTACAATACAGAAACAGAGGGACAATGATTGTCCCCATCAATGATATCATTGAATGTCAAATTCATACAAGAGAAAACTGACATTTACATCAGAGATAATGTTCATGACTCTAAAATGATCACATAAGTTTCTCAGATGTTGTTAGCAAACATTCATATACTCATATCCATCCACATATTGAATTTTCAGTTTTTTCATCACAAATAAATCACAGCATTCTAAAGGACACATTGCTTTATTCATATAGTTAGAGATAATTCTGGTGGTATAAATGAGTTTGTTGTGGAAAATGTCATAGTGATTTTTAAGTTTCAAATAATAAGTAACACTTTAGGTAGATGATAGATGGATTAGATAGATGATAGATAGGAAATTACAATGTAAAATTCAGTTTTCACATATGTTAACAACTCAAGATTGACCCCTTTTTTGTTTTCAGTCTTCTACGTTTCTGACAATGAATCATTTATTCTCTGATTTTAACATATAAACCATCTTTTACTCACTTCTTTTATCTTCCATATTCACTAGTCCCAAGAGGTATTGGATTCTTTACTTTTTGGTATGAAATGACTTAACTGTATTGCTGAAACCATTGTCATGGTTCAGTTCCTTATCATTTTTAGCTGTTCACACCTGGATTTTTACAAGAGCCATAAAATTGACCCTCTGACTCCAGGACCTGTCCTTTTCCAACTGATGATGCAAATTCCTATTGATCTTTCAAATTCTTTCTTTAATTAAACCTTCAAGGATTTAAAATTTTTGTTCTATCTTACCACATATAAACTGATTTGTTTGTTTTATAAAGATTTTGGGGTCAGGCCTTTTCCTGATTAGCTATTCTTGCTCTAATATTCCACGATTCAAATATTAATTTCAAATCAATGGATTAATGAACAGATTTTTTCTTTTTTTCTTTTTTTTTTTTTTCTGCTATTGAATCTCTATTAGTTCTCCCAAGCCTAGAGATAGATACCTTTCCTAGAACCTCTGACTGGTCATATATCATTTCCTACTTAGTTCTTCTCAAACACTAAATTTCTATTATTCCCTTCCCAGATTATACTAGTTTAACTTAGTCTTAATCATAAGTGGTCATCTTTTATCTTATCAGTTAGTGTCATCCCATAGGTATTAATCTTATTTCTTCATGAATCTTATAAAATTATTTAGTATAGAAAATTATTAATGCTTACTCTAGAGAAAATCACATGGGTGCTTCTGAACATCAAGATAGCCAAAGGTACAAGGTTCTGACCTGGTCTCCTATCTTAGCAGTACCATAGCTAATAAATTACCTTTTAAAACTCAATATTCTTTGAGTTTCTACTTTGTGCTGAGCACTGAGACTTCAATATTGATCAAGATGTATATGACACTTATTCTCACATATTTTATAATGTAAATAAAATTGTTAAGAGAATGAGCTTTGGCATTAAACTGTTGGCATTAAATGTTGAAATTCCAACCTTGTTATTATTTTAGAAAAAGTTATTTAGTCTCTTTAAGTTTTTCCTTTCTTACCTCATAAAGTAGGCTTAATGGCATCTTTCTTATATGGTTGCTATAATGAATACATGTAAATAGCATATTCCATTGATTCCTAGAAGCTCCTCAAATTTCAGTATCTTTGAATGTTATGTATAATCAGTGAAGTTTTTTGATTATATTTGATAGTGATTTCTATACAAAATAAAGGTATTCCATATTCCATGATATAAGGTAGTATATATTGAGGCATTACCACAGAGCCTGAAACATGATATGAGTTCAGTAAATGGTAGCTATTACTCATAGTTGGGAGAAAAAAAAGACTGTCAAACAAATTATTAGAGTAATATATAATTAACAGAAAATTTTTAGAAAATGGAAAGCCAAGAGAAACCCAGTGTTACATGAGCACATTGTAGAGCACATAATCTGTACTTAGGGAAGCTTTTCAAATGTTGTTAGCAAATATCTTCATACTCATATCTATCCACATATTAAATTTTTAGTTCCTTATCACAAATAAATTACAGTATTCTAATAAGCATGAGACATGTGACTTTTAATATAATAGATGACAAGATTTAGCATGAAAAATAGTAACAAGCACATAAGACAAAAGGAAACAGCATGTGCACCCAGAGGGTGTCATGTTTAAATTTTTTTAAAAAAATACAATTTAAAAATGGGAAGAAGACATGAATAGACATTTTTCCAAAGAAGACATACAGATGGCAAACAGACACATGAAAAGATGTTCAATATTACTCATCATCAGGGAAAGACAAATCACAACTAAAATGAGATATCATCTCACACCTGTCAGAATGGCTAAAATTAGCAACACAGGAAACAACAGGTGTTGGTGAAGATACAGTGTAAGGAGAATCCTCTTATACTGTTGGTGGGAATGCAAACTGTTATAGCCACTTTGGAAAACAGTATGAAGTTTCCTCAAAAAGCTAAAAATAGAACTACCGTATGACCCAGCAATTGCACTACTAGCTATTTATCCAAAGGATACAAAAATATTAGTTTGAACGGACACATGCAACCCAATGTTTAGAGCAGCATTATCAACAATAGCCAAATTATGGAAAGAACCCAAATGTCTATCTGCTGAAGAATGAATAAAGAAGAGTATATATATATATATATATATATATATATACCATATGTGTGTGTATGATAGAATATATATGATATATATGAATATATGATAGAATGATAGAATATATTATATATATGATAGAATATTACTCAACTGTAAAAAAGTGAAATTTTGCCATTTGCCATGAAATGGATGGAACTAGACTGTGTTATGCTAACTGAAAAAAGTCATAGAAAGACAAATACCATGATTTCACTCATATGTGGAATTTATGAAATGAAACAAATGAACATAGGGGGGAAAAGAGAGAGGCAAACCATAAAACAGACTCTTAACTATACTGAAGACTGGTGCAGGGGGGGAAGGTAGAGGGATAGGAAGATGAGGATTAAGGAAGGCAATTGTTGTGATGAGCAGTGAGTGTTATATATAAGTGATGAATCACTAAATTCTACTCTTGTAACTAATATTACACTATATGTTAACTAACTAGAATTCCAATAAAAACTTGAAACTAAAGAAAAAAATCAGCATTGCTGGAGTATACTGACAATTGGTCAGAGATTAAGTTGGAGAATTAAATAAGCATCAGGTCATAAAGGATATTTTAAGTTGTTTTGATGATTTGCAATGTTATATGACAATACTGGGGAGACATTGAAGTATTTTCAGAAGCAGTGGAATTGTGACAGATAACTTAGACTCTACAGAGCTTAATTACTTAACTGCCTACTACTAGATTATGGCCTAAGGCATTATCTCAATATGAGTATTATGAATTTCTAATCTTTTATGAGAAAAAATAAAAAGCACAGGATTTAAAAAATAGTTTCTCTGCAATGAGCTTTAACCTATATTTTTCAACAGAAATACGAGTGTGTGTGTGTGTGTGTGTGTGCATCCTCATTTTATTTTGGTAAATTGCAAGCTCTGATGCAGTAGCAGGATATCAAAAGAAAAGAAAAGAAAGGCAGAATAAAGTTGACATGCCTACCTTGAGTTCTTTTTTCAAGAAACTCCTTGAAATACATTTGAAAATCATTACTTTTGAATTCCTTAACCTCTCTCTAAATCAAAATTTAGCTCTGACCTCATTTCATTCTCTGTTCCCTAAAGCATTCATCTTATGTCCTTTGATCATGGAATACTTATTAAACTGTGTATATATTTTTCTTACATTTATTGTGTACATGAAAGTGTCCTAAATATGACCATACAAAATTATAACCACACTTCACAGAAAATTATACAAATGGAAAGGCACAAAAATTCTGTTTTTATATTCTCTTTTCTATTTCTCCATGTTTTTCTCTTTCTAGATCCCTAAGAAAGGTATAGATATAACCAGGGCCATTTTGTAAATGACACTGAGGAAGATACGAATCACAGCCTTCTGTGCTGTTCTTGGAAGTATTTATTTTCCAGCTCAAAGAATGTGACCTTGAAATTTTTTAATAGACAAGATGATTTGCTAAAAGATTAAGAAAAATCTTAATAAGCAGGTAGAGTATTCATAGTATCTGTGGTTTATGCCTGCCTACAGGTTTTTAAAAACTACAATATTTTATGGAATGTAATAATTCCCATATTGTACTCAATGATTTGGTCAGTATGGGCAATTAATGTAAGCAGAGGACCACAAAATCCAAAAAATGTATGGGAGGATTGAAACTACCAGCAGCGCTGAGGTCATTTGGAAATCACTAATGACATAAAACTTTGGTTTTTAATATTTTCATGGGCCCCACACAAGTTGGGAAATCTAAATAGAGATAACAAACAAACAAGCAAACGAAGAAACAACTATGGCTTCTGGAAGGCAACCCCCTAATGAAAGGATAAAATAGAAAAATAACTTTTCCTAAAGTTGTTGTATCCATAAACAAGATTTGACATTTTAGTTTTTGACAAGTTTTCCCTCCCAGAAGTTTGTTATCCAAATTCATACCATTCAAGTCTTCTGGAAATCTTTCATCTGAGAATATATTTTAGACTGTTTCTAAATTCAGGCACCTGGGAGAAACAAACATAAGTCATACCAAAGATATGAAAGAATTTCTTAGATAATGATTTTTTAAATTACAAAACATATGGCTTGTTATTAAGCACAAGCATTAATGATCAAAAAAAGAAACAAAAGCAATAGAGTGGGATTTGCAAACACTTATATGAAAACTACCATATACAGAAAAGAAGCATTTAAGTGTTAATAGACGGGCAAGTGGACATCAATAGATTAAGAAACAGACTATAAGATACGACCCAGCAAATTGTCAGCTACAAACAACTAGCCTAGCCTATGGGTGACCCCCATCGTGGAGCTGCACTACATTGATGGCATTACAGGCACCTGAAACCCTGAGGGAAGAAGAGCAGAAAAAAGAGGTCCTGTGACTCCCATGCGATAAACTCCCGGTTTTTTCTTGGTGCTTGTTCAGAGGATGTGCCCACTAGCACAGTACTGCACTGAAGGGCACAGGACTATAACTTGGAGAGAAACCTAGCTTTCAAGCCAAAGGACCAGGAAAAGCATCCTCTGGGAGTCAGAGTGTGGGTGAGGGTATTTAGTGTATGAACCAACAGAAGTTCAGTTCACCCCTGAGCTGTGCATGTAACAGACAGACTCAAAGTAGTCTAACAAAAGCTCTAAAACATGGACTGACGTTAGAACCACTGCCTAAGAAGCTGAGACAGTCTATACAAAAGACTCTCCGTTATCAGATTTTAATAGGACCCAGAGACTTCATAACATAACAAATATATCTGAGACATAATCCAAAACTCATCAGCGTGCGAGGAACAAAAACATTCTTAAAGGAAGAGATTATCAAGATAAAACATACATTCTTAAATAAAAAGGAAGGTAGAAATTGTCAGAAGAGAAATAGAAACAAAAGCCAAAACACAAACAAATGGATACGTACCAAACTATCCGCAATACCTGGATTGCTGGATGCTACAAGCTGTAAAACATTATGCAGGAAAATTAAAGAAGACCTAAATAACTGGAAAGATATATCACATTCAAGGTTGGAAAGATTCGATATTGTTAGGACACCAGTTCTTCCACAATTGAAAATGTAAACGATCTAAAATAGCCAAAATACTTTCTTAAAAGAGCCAACTTAGAGGACTTCAGCTAGCTGATTTCAAGAATTGCTCTAAACTTCAGTCAAAACAGAGCCAAATATTTTCAAAAAGTTACATATTTGATTAGTGGAAGACAATTAGAAACCCACAAGTAGATTCTGACATAGTTGGTGCAACAAAAACTATATTTTTATATGAATAAAAAATTGACTCTTAACCTCATATCATACAGGAAAATTAATTGGAGATGGATTATTGACTTAATTGTGAAAACTAAAACAGTATCATTTCTAGAAGGAATCATAGAAGAAAACTTTTGCAATCTTGGGGTAGGCAAATATTTATTATATAATTAAAAAACGTTGAAAAAAAATTAAAAAAAAAAAGACTGAAAACATACATATACAAAATTAACAAAAGGGACTATATCAGAATTAAAATACTTGCTCTTTGAAATACTTTGTTAACAAAACATAAACTAAAGAAAAATAATGGGAAAAATAATTGCAATATGAATATCTGTCAAATAGATGTATACAAAACATATAAAGAACTCTTGGGGGCTCCTGGGTGGCTCAGTGGTTTAAGCGTCCAACTTTGGCTCAGGTCACGATCTCACGGTTTGTCGAGTTTGAGCCTCGCATAGGGTTCTGTGCTGACAGCTCAGAGCCTAGAGCCTGCTTCGGATTCTGTGTCTCATTCTCTCTCTGACCCTCCACCACTTGTGCTCTGTCTCTCAAAAATAAATAAATGTAAAAAAGAAATTTAAAAACTCTTGAAATGCAGCAATAACACAAATAACCCAATTTAAAAATAGAATATCTAAACTGTTAAAAAAAAGATATATGAATAACAAATAAGCACTTGAAAAGATGCTCAGTACCATTAGTTATTAAGAACATACAAACATAAACCACAATGTTTATGTTCTCACTAGACAGTTAAATTTTTTTAACTGACAATAAGAAGTGTAGGTGAAGATATATAGCAACTGAAACTCTCATGCACAGTGGGGGAATGTCCGATGGTACATTTTGGTAAACTTCTTGGTTAGAATATAAAGTAAAGGGGTGTCTAGGTGGTTCAGTTGGTTAAGCTTCCAACTCTTGATTTCAGCTCAGGTCATGATCTCATGGTTTGTGAGATCAAGCCCGGAGTTGGACTCTGCACTGACAGTGCAGAACCTGCTTGGGATTCTCTGCCTCTCCCTTGCTTGAGCTCTCTGCCGCTCTCAAAATAAATAAATAAACAAAAAATCAAATACATAAATAAATAAATAAAACTAAAGTTAAACACACATGCACTATATAGTTCAGCCATTCCACTTCTAGATACTTCCCTGAAAGAAACAAAAATATAGTTTGCCCTTGATTAATGCAGGAGGCTAGTGGTGCTGATTCCCCACATAGTTGAAAATCCACCTATTAGTTTTGACCCCCCAAAATCATAACTACTGACCAGAAGCCTCACTGATGACATACACAATTAACATATACTTTGTATGTTATGTGTATTATATACTGTATACTAACAGTAAAGTAAGCTAGAGAAAAGAAAATGTTATTAATAAAATCGTAAGGAAGGGATGGGGTGCCTGGGTGGCTCAGTCGGTTGGGCGTCCGACTTCGGCTCAGGTCACGATCTCGCGGTCCATGAGTTCGAGCCCCGCATCGGGCTCTGGGCTGATGGCTCAGAGCCTGGAGCCTGCTTCCGATTCTGTGTCTCCCTCTCTCTCTGCCCCTCCCCCGTTCATGCTCTGTCTCTCTCTGTCTCAAAAATAAATTAAAAAAGTTAAAAAAAATTAAAAAAAAAAAAAAGAAAATTGTAAGGAAGGGAAAATATAATTACAACATCATACTGTACAAAATCCATATATAAGTGGGCCCATGCAGTTCAAATATGGGTTGTTCAGGAATCAACTGTATATATGTCCACTAACAATACATAAATATGTATTACTTTATGCATAATAGCCAAAAAAAAAAAAGGAAACACCGAAATGTTCATCAAGGGTGAATGGATAAACAAAATGTAGGATATCCATCCAATGGGGTACTTACCAATGGAAATATTGAACTACTGACAAATATATGTATAAGCATGAAAAACATGTTGAGTGAATAAAAGGCAAAAAAAAGCATATGTGCTATATGATTCCATTATTTATGAAATTTTAGAAGTTAAATTTGCCCATTTACAAATTCAGCTGATTCTGGGTTTCTTAGTAAATATATAAGTGCGAAAAATGCTAAGACATTTAAAAAAATGAATTAAGACTTTACTTTGCTAGATACCATAGTATATCATATAGCTATAGATATTGAGTTAGTATGATAATAGTTCACAAGAAGGAAAGTAGATCAGTGAAATTTAAGTAAGGTCCAGAAATAGTTCCATGTAAATATGGGATTGACAATTTATGAAAGTGACATTTAGTATCAAAAGTGAAAGTATATACTATTTATTCAATTGTTCTAAGAACAAATGAAAAAATAGGATTAAGAATGGAGTGTTGAAAAGGAAATAAGGTTATAGTCCTGCCTCTCAGATTATACAAAGTAAATCCACATCAATAAAGTATGTAAGTATATTAAATAAAATATTGAATGATTGAATTTTAAAATTGGACAACTTTTACAATTATTAAGGTTACAATGATTTTCCAAAAATGACAGGAGACTAAAACACAAAAGGAGAATTTGGCACCAAAACTATATAACAATATATATTTTATGATAAAAGACAGCATAAATTATATTAAATGAAAAATGACAGGATTGAAAACTTTTTCATAGTGCCTGACAAAGTATATCTAGAGTCTATAAATAGTACCAAAAATCAATAGTAAAAAGCCAAAAAAATTTTAACAAAAAAGTTCTGAAAATATAGAGTCACTTACATGTTAAGCCAAAATATAATTGTCTAATCTTTCCTGAAAAATTCATAAATTCAGTTGTTGCTAAGGGATATCAGTAAGAGTATATAGGCAAAATATTAAGAAATATTGAAAAGTAAAAATAGTGTGGGAAATTATCTCACACGTAAATGAATGCTGAAAAGTGCTAAAAAGTATCAGCAGGGTGCTTTGGTGGCTCAGTTGGCTAAGTGTAGGACACCTGCTCAGGTCGTGATCTCGCAGTTAGTGAGTTTGAGCCCTGTGTCTGCTCAGGGGAATGCTAAGCCTGCATGGGATTCTGTCCCTCTCTCTGCCCCTTCCTTCCCTGTTCATTCTCTCTCTCTCTCTCTCTCTCTCTCTCTCTCTCTCTCTCTTTCTCTGTGTCAATCTCTCTCTCTCAAAAATAAATAAGTGAAACACTTAAAAAAAAAAAAAGGAAGAATCAACCAGCTGTTAACATTGGTTGCTTGTAGTGAGGTAATTGGGATTCGGAGGGACAGGACAAAGGGGCCTTTCTTTTTAATACTACCACAGAATTGTACTTGCTGTTAGGTAGTTCTCAGAGAGGGAAAAGCAGCAGCCCTTAAGGATGATGAATATGCATCCATTTTTGGGTAAATTTACCACTGTGTATCATGTAAATATTTTTCTATAATTTCTCTTCTGTGATCATAAATTAACAGAAGCCAAGGCGTGTGTGTGTGTGTGTGTGTGTGTGTGTGTGTGTGTATTTGTCCACAGAGATTGATAGTGTGTTTTATTTTTGTTTTTGTTGTTTTACTTTTAATACTCGCAATTGTCTCCACATGGTATATTTTCCATCCAAAACTGGCCACAGGTTTGTACTGGATCTCTTCAGTTTCCAGTTACTTTGCTGTTCCTTAAAATAAATTTCTGGGTCTTTTTTGGTTTAAACACGTACTGACATTCATGACAGGCAAGCATAAGGGTTAAAATAACTGTATTCACACATATTATATATATGCGTGTGTATGTGTATGAATATTTATGTATGTGTGTATGTATATATGTATACTATTATCTATAGATAGGTACTTAAATATGACGATAAGGTTTCAAACCATTTAAATGTTCCCAGTTATTCTGTTTTTTTTTTTTTTTTCCTTGATGACCTTTCTTAGGTGGTACTACAAAATTCCATCCAGTACTCCCATCTTGTGACTTACCAAATCATTTTTTGCTTAGTTCCCCACTTTTGTTTAGGTCTACCCGAAAATTCTACCTCAAAGACATTTGTATCTGAAGCAGGACTGATAACATAAGACAGGAGACATGAATGGCCCAGTTATGCTTTTCTTTTCTTTCTCTTTTTTTTTTAAACATTTATTTATTTTTGAGAGACAGAGAGAAACAGAGCATGAATGGGGGAGGAGCAGAGAGAGAGAGGGAGACACAGAATCTGAAGCAGTCTCCAGCGTCTGAGCTGTCAGCACAGAGCCAAATGCAGGGCTCGAACCCACGAACCATGAGATCATGACCTGGGCCAAAGTTGGACACTCAACCAACTGAACCACCCAGGCACTCCCTAGTCATGCTTTTCAAAGTGGTTGCACAAATGTTTTCTCTGGGACTGTTATTTAATTATTTTATTTCATTTTTCTGTTAATCTATATTCAACTTTAAAAGGGAAATTTCTTCATAAACTTGAAAACAAAAAACCATATACACCCACAGGGTTTTAGGCACAGTTTGGATCAGGTTTAAGATCTTATTTATACCAGATGCAGCTCTTCTCTAACTTTTGAGGATAAATAGCTAAAGAACTGAGGTTGACTTAATAAATAAATAGAAGATGTCTTCATGCCAAGAGAAGGGAAAAGGAGATTATGATTCATTGTACTAACACAGGTTTTCACTTGTTCAATTAATGGTATGGAATGAAAAATTGAGTTTTTATAATAATACATAGCTAGGTCCTGTAATTTTAACAGAAATTGAACCATAGGTTAGCACCACATTTGCAGTGTAATCAACTACTTGGTTTTAGCTAAACAACATCATCTGACATAGCAGATTAGTATTATTACTTTTAGTTCAAATTTGAATATTAGACATTTTACATTTATTTTGTAATTTTTATTTTTATAATTCCTTTGAACTGTAAGTATGAGCTTATAATTCATCTTAGGTTTATACATATTCAAATAAAGTTAATACAAAATGATTTAAGTTAAATGTGGGAGTCCTTAAGAAGTCCTTCTCAAATGGATCTGCACTTGTACCTAAGAAACACTTCGGTGGTTCTTTAACTTCTTAGTATATTTTTAATCAACTATTATGTTCGTTCTACTTGACACTTCATCTTCCACATTCAATAGTATACTGGAGACCCAAACTGAATTTTGCAATACATGATGGTTGGAGGGATGATCTTAATTGCTTCTGTGAAGGCTATATGCCATTCATAAAGCTTTCCACTCAATAGCATTAAACTCAACCACTTAATGTATGCACAATAAGTATAGTAGTGTGTTAAAAATAATAATAATAAAAATAAGTATTTTAAAAAGTGCCTTTCACATATTTTTAAACAAGAAGAAAAAAAGGAAAGTTTATTGTCATAAACAATGTTCATGTGGAATGAAGTAAAGATCAATGATTAAGGAATGCATATGTATTTTCTTGTTGAAAATCAGTAAAATAGGCCATTGGGAAACTGGTTTATTAGGGATCTTTCATATTAATAAATTTTGTCTAAAATAGTATCTTTCTGTACAGAGTTGGAAAGAAATGATTTAGTATTTAATTTTAAGTATTTAAAAATTCACCTTATTGTAAATGTTACCTATATTTGGTGAAACTTAATTAAAATTTTAAAATTATAAAACTTTTAGGGGTGCCTGGGTGGCTCAGTTGGTTAAGCGTCTGACTTCGGCTCAGGTCATGATCTCATGGTTTGTGAGTTCGAGCCTTGAACAGGGCTCTGTGCTGACAGCTGAGAGCCTGGATCCTGCTTCAGATCCTGTGTCTCCCTCTCTCTCTGTCCCTCCTTGCTTGAATTCTGTCTCTCTGTGTCTCTCTCAAAAAATATAAACATTAAAAAATTTTAAAAAACACTTTTAAATGTTACAGGACAAAAATTTTAGATCCATGATTTTAAGTATTTCAAACTTCACAATTAGTTTAAAATATCAAGGATACCAACTTTCTCATCTGCCGATTTAGAAACATTAGGAGAATAGGTATTTTTATCTACAGAGCAATATCAACTATCATTCTCATTCAATTTAAAAATGTAATAAGCAAAAATATGAGGGAAGAAAGGCTAATCCTTTATAGTGAACAAACTTAGCTTCATGAACAATTTACTGTATCATTCTTATTTTTCTCTTTTGGAGAGAATTGGTGAAAATTTATACACTAATCTACTAAAAGACTTCTGAGAAACTGTTGTAGTAAATAGTCCCCACAGAATTAAATAGCAGCTTTACAGATTCTAAGACTACTTTCTTAACCATAGTCCCAGAATGCAGAGCAAGGCTGGCTGTCTATTGACCATTCTTCCCACAGGTTTAATAAAAGATCTATAATATCTTTGCTGAGATATAAACCACCGGTTTAGAATAAGTTTTAGGAGACCATGTCAAGTCTTTTGACCTTTACTCTCATTAAAAATATTTTAATTTAAAATTATTATATTTTATAACACATTTTAGTGTTATAAATTAATAATTTATACATGTGTAGAAAATAATTCCTACACATTTTAGTGTAGGAATTGACTTTTGATTTTAAAAATCTTGTAAAACATTTAATAGAACTTTTGTAAAGCACCATATGATATAAAGACATAGAAATTTTTATTTTACTTATGATTTTTACTTTTAAAGTACACACTAACAGTAATCCCACTATTTCCTCCATTGTTGAACATTTTATATTTTACAGCAAAATGTGAGATCATAAACACTTTGAGCAAAATTTCATTCTGCCACAAGTTAAATATTCTCTTGCTATCGTAGGTACTTTCCTTGCTTTACTAGTTTAGCTTTTTATTTTAAGAAAAGTTTTCATATAAACAATTTCTAATAGACTTTCAGATATACAGCACTTGTTAAAAATTCATGCCGGCCAGAATACAAGAAGGTCAGAAAATGCCTTTGAATTTATGCCATGGTCTTTTCGATAATTCATTTGGGTTTTAAAAGGGAAATTCCTCATTAAGTAAAGGACCTAATGCTTATTAATTTATATGCTTAAGCAAGGGACACCACTAATTCATTTATTAAATATCAAAGACCATATGTTTTCACCCCTTGTCCTTGCTTATTGATTAGTTGCCTTAAGCCAATATAGATGAAAGCAGAGGGGGGGAAATACAGTAACCTAGGTAGATTTCTGATCTCATTTTTTAACCTAATGAAAGATGGCACTTCTTTACATTTCTTTTCAAAAGCCCAGATGCTACAGTTTAAAATGAGTTTTCTTGTGTAAGTGTGAATTTTTCAATACTTGAGAAATGTGGTGCAATCACTTAGATGCAATGGAGATGATATGAAGAAATGGAGGAAATGAATGTTATAGAAGCAGTAATCCACTATGGGATGTCAGACAGTTCTCCAGATGTAAGACATTGCTCTTGGATACAGTTAATCCATCAGAACATGTTGCTCAAAGCATGCTAACTGGCACTAATAGATGTTCAGGAGACAAGGAGGGGAGGCGGAATGGGAAGAGTTTTTTGATCAAATCAGGTAGAGAAATACCGGGTAAAACATAAACAGATTAGGAGTTCCTGGGTGGCTTAGTTGGTTGAGCATGGGACTCGATTTCAGCTCAGGTCATGATCCCAGGGTCATGGGATTGTGCCCTGTGTCAAGCTCCATGTTGAGCTTGGAGCCTGCTTGGGATTCTCTTTCTCCCTTTGCCCCTCTCCCCATCTCACACTTGCTCCTTCTAAAAAAACAAAAACACGTGGTGCCTGGGTGGCTCAGTTGGTTAAGTGTATGACTTCAACACAGGTCATGATCTCATGGTTGATGAGTTCAAGCCCTATGATGGGCTCTGTGCTGACAGCTCAGAGCCTAAAGCCTGCTTCAGATTCTGTATCTCCTTCTCTTTCTGCCCCTACCCTGCTCATTCTCTCTCTCTCTCCCTCTCTCTCTCAAAAATAAATGAATATTAAAAGAAACTAAAAAAAATAAGTAAATAAAAATAAAACAAAGACAAAAACAAAAACCAAAACCGGGGAAGATAGATGGTTGATGAAAGACAGATAACTAGGTAGGTAGGTAGGTTGGTAGATAGATAGATAGATAGATAGATATAGAGATGTATAGATACACACGCACACACACACACACACACACACATATTTCTTTCCTGGAAGGTTGGCACGTTGTGTGTGTATTTGTGTTTGTTTGTTTTGCTTATGTTTATCAATTAGGTTACTTGCATTGCAAGCAAGAGAAAGACATTGCCTAAATTAAGCAGAGCTGGAATATAATGAAAGTAGATCTTATAGCTCACAGAACTGACAAGGATAGAGAATAAGTTTGGAAAATATAGAAGCAAGGATTGGGGTGGTAAGAATTTATGAAAAGTCTTATCAGGAAACCAAGGTACTGCATGAGCCCCAGTTGTTTTTGATTGACTGTTTCAGTCCTTGAGACATTCAGGTTAAGTTTCAGACTCAGAAGAGATAGGCTTCAATCGGTAGTTTGGCTTACATATTCACCCCTTTTATAAACAAAGGGCTCCTTTTATTTATAATCCCATCAGGACTGCACAATAGAGGAGAAGTAACTGTGGAAAATAGATGAAGGTGCTGTTTTCCAAAGGAAGGGAATTCTGGATAACCTTAAATATAATGAAACTCACTACAGTGTAGGAATCCCAAGAATATTTTTACAGGTGTGTAGAGAATAAGTTTAGGAATTTCCTAAGTTTGCACCAATGGGTTAATAAAGCATAAAGAATTATTATTATTTTTTTAAATATATGAAATTTATTGTCAAATTGGTTTCCATACAACACCCAGTGCTCATCCCAAAAGGTGCCCTCCTCAGTATCCATCCCCCACCCTCCCCTCCCTCCCACCCCCCATCAGCCCTCAGTTTGTTCTCAGTTTTTAAGAGTCTCTTATGCTTTGGCTCTCTCCCACTCTAACCTCTTTTTTTTTTTTTTCCTTCCCCTCCCCATGGGTTCCTGTTAAGTTTCTCAGGATCCACATAAGAGTGAACACATATGGTACCTGTCTTTCTCTGTATGACTTATTTCACTTAGCATCACACTCTCCAGTTCCATCCACGTTGCTACAAAGGGCCATATTTCATTCTTTCTCATTGCCACATAGTACTCCATTGTGTATATAAACCACAATTTCTTTATCCATTCATCAGTTGATGGACATTTAGACTCTTTCCATAATAAGCATAAAGAATTAGAAAGCCATAGGATGTACACACCCTAGTTTGGGTAAACAGGATTGGGTAAATAAAATTACGTAAATGGAGCACAGGCCCCCAGTATAGGTAAACAGAGCAAAGGCCCCCAGTATAAGTAAATGGAGCAAAGGCCCCCAGTATAGGTAAAGTGGGGCAAAGGTCCCAGTATAGGACAAAGGTATAGGAGTAGGGAATCTCAGGATGAAAATATCCAAGATGAGGTAAACAAGATTAGGTATTCAGGGCAGAAATGCCCCCCAACTTAGTATAATAGCAGAAAGCTGCTTTCACAGGAAGGAAGGGCCAAATTAGGTAAACAGGTAAATAGGGCTGTAGAGGGCTGCAGGGGGAAGTAGCCAGAGAACAGAACTAATTAGCAAAAGAAAGGTGCATGAGGCAGTATGCTCTGTCTTTCTTGTCCCCTAGGCAAGTTTAGGTAAACAGAGGTGGGGCCTCATGTCTGCTACAAACAACCTTCTTCCCTGTGCCAGGATTTTGTTTTGTATTGACCTAAACCCCTGACACCGCATATCTTCAAAACCCCCTTTCCCTCACACCCATGAATTAATGTTCACGATTTCATTGTCTCTTTGTAGATGCCCATCACCACGTTTGTAAGCCTTCTGATCCTAATAAAAATGAGCAAGGACCCTTACTTGGGGCTCTTGTCTTCTCCCAGACATTAGCCTCTCTTGCATTTTTAATCCTGCATCCTGCTTTCTTGCTGGACAAGAGAGAACTCCAGCCCCAGAGTCTACAACACAGGTGTTGTTTCTTAAGTTTATTTGACATCGAAATTTTATTTTTGTTTTTTTATTTTTTCAGAGCATCTATATGACAAGTAATGTTTTAAGATATTGCCTGAGGATAGGGCTGCCTTATAAGCACAGTTCTTTTGATCACACTACAATGTCAGTGGAGAACATATTTGCCTAAATGAATCATTGCTATTTTTCCAAAGGTCTCCCTTAAGACTAAATCTTTCGAATACCTGTTTTTGTGCATAATATAGGTATGCACATGTGTAAGTGGGTAGGAGAGTGAAATTGTCTTTGTCAACTTGGGCTGCTGTAACAAAATACCATAGACTGGAGTTACTAAAAACATGCTATTTCTCACAGTTCTGGAAGCTGGAAAGTCAAAGGTTAAAGTGCAAGCAGATTTGGTGTTGGGCGAGGTATGACCTCTTGTCTTCTAGTCAGCTGCCTCTTCATTGTGTCTTCACATGGCCTCTCCTCAGTGCATGAGCAGAGAGAACTTTCCTGTCTCTTTCTCTTTTTATAAGGAAGGGTATCAATCCCATAATAACCTCATCTAAACTTATTTTACCTCTCAAACCTCCCCCCCTTCAAATACTGTCACACTGATGAATAGGGTTTTAAGATATGAATGAGAGAGGAATACACATTCAGTCCTTGACAAAAATGGTCTATATTTTTTGTGAAAAAGCAAAGAGAGATTCTGTTTTAGAGGTTCTTTTACCAAATATGTATCTTCTACACTTTTTAAATAAAGAGTCAAAAGAAGATGTGATAGTATAATAATAGTAACTAACGTTTATTAAGCATTTCCTATGTGCTAAGCCTATCTTGAGCATTTTACATTCGTTATTCTATTTAGTTATCACAACAACCCAATACAGAATATACTATTACTAATATTCTAACTTTACAGATGAGAAAATATGAACACAGGATCACATAAACTAATAAGGTAGAGAGCCATAGAAGGACTTTTTATTTGTGAATATATAAAAAATATCTTATTTCAGTGTTTATGCTTTCTCATTCATTTATTTAAATAATATATAGTGAAAATCTAGTGAGAGGTATTGATAGTTTTAAAGACTTAAATGTTACCATTCTGTTTAGGATGTTTGCATAACTATAGAGTTTCACTGGCAAAGACTTTGCTTGAAAGTGTATTTATTAAAGTAATGGAAAAAACACTTTGTCAAACTGTGTATAAAAATTGTTGTGGCTTTTGGCATATATTTCTGTTCACCTGATTTATTAGCCTTTAGAAATATGCAAAATTAAATATGTGCAACTGACACCTTTGTAAAGATTATGGTTAATTCATTTTACAATCACATCTCAGGCATTTTATGATAGCTGGATGACTTAAAATCCAATGTGGGATATAGATTTTTCATGCATTCCATTTGATTATGGTCACTAGGTCCTGAGCCATGGAAAGAACATATATTTCCTGCTTAGTTTACTAAGGCAATATTTATATATAGTTACCTAGAATTTGAAGTTTTTTTTGTAGGGAAATGCCAAAGCTTATTTCTCTTTCACAGCATGTTATAGATTTCAAAAATAAATGGAAGTCATTAAGGAGTTATTTTCAACAATCTTATATTTCGTTCATTCAAAGAAAAAAGAACTTGCTTAAGGCTATCATTTCTAAAGCTACTATTGTGACATATTAATAAGTTCTGATAGATCTTAAGGCACTCCTTCAGCTGCCAAATATAAACTGTTATAAGATGGTATAAGGTGTACTTTTTACCTTTTATATATACATACATGACTCTAAGTTCAAGTTCATTAGTTAAGATTGAATTGCTTATGACTTGAAAATTGACAATGTATATTAAATTCTATTGCAAGGCAGAAAACACACTTGTACATTTTTCATAGTCTGTGGCCATATGAAATAGAATATAGGAGGATAAAGGTGATGAAAAATATATATAAATTGGCATATATAACGATTTTCTTCCAGAAAAAAACAACTGCTCATATTAGAAAAGGATTAGAAGTCGCTTTTTATAATTTTATTTCTGGTATTAAGTACTTTCTTAATTTTAAATTGCTTGCTCTTCTGAACTGTATTTAAATAAATTCTTGAACTGTAAGGAATCTAATAAGAAATGTCCACTGTTGGCTATTCTTCCAGCCCCTGAACCTTCACTATTTCTCAAAAGAAGTACCTTTCCTTTGGTTAAAAACTTCTAGTTGTAAGAGAGGCCCTTATCTTAAGGACAAGTCATTGTTGCATGTGAACAATTAGAGGCTATGTTTGAAAGTAGATCTTAGCCTACTAAAATATTTTCTAGTTGTGTTCACCACACCCACACAGAAATCTATCAAAACTTTTCTGGCATGAGAACCCTTCAATATTTGAAGATGATTATCATGGATGATGGTCATGGATTCCTCACAAACATTTACTTTTCAAGTTAAAAATTTCTGACTCCAGGCAACAGGGTGGCTCAGTCAGTTAAGCATCTGACTTAGGCTCCGGTCATGATCTCACAGTTCATGAATTCGAGCCCAACATTGGGCTCTGT
This sequence comes from Panthera uncia, assembly GCF_023721935.1. Lineage (NCBI taxonomy): Eukaryota > Metazoa > Chordata > Mammalia > Carnivora > Felidae > Panthera > Panthera uncia. The sequence goes on from NC_064810.1 coordinate 88,449,690, forward strand.
GCTGACAGCTCAGAGCTTGGATCCTGCTTCCGATTCTGTGTTTCCCTGTCTCTCTGCCCTTCCCCCACTCATGTTCTGTCTCTCTCTCTCTCAAAAATAAGTAAAAACATTAAATTTTTTTAAAAGAGTCTGGCTCATTGAATCATTTTAAAAAATATCTCCACCCTTCAAAATCCTTTTTGTCCTAGTCATTTTTCTTTTGACAAGCTCTTTTTTAACAATATTAAAAAAATCTGACATCCTTCCAAATCCAGTATGACTTGAGCAGAGTGAGAATAATACATATTCTGATATGGTGACTATTCTTTTAATGCAGCTAACTTACATTGGGGATGGTTGTTTTGTTTAAGTAGCCACAATACTCCAATGGTTCCTATTGAACATGCAAACTGCTAAATTCCTACATATGTTAACCCATGAATTGCTCAGCCACAAGACCATTATCTTGTACTTTCAAAACCAAATCTTTAACTCAAAATCCAGAGTCAGCCTCTTTTCCTCTATTTAACATTATCATTACCACTCTAGTATTATAGTTATTTTAAAAGTAGACTTTTGTCATGTATTATATGTTGTTCCTAATATCATGACACAGTAATTTTTAAGTCAGCCTCCTAGTCACATCACTAATAAAGATTCTTTAACTGCCAAATGGGAATTAGACCATATAGAGCACATCACAGTTCACACACACACACACACGCACACACACACACACACACACACACAGCTTTAGATATAACTTGGGCAATAGTTTAACCAGATAGAAATCAAACTACTATTATATAGCACTCATTAAAAAAAAAAAAAAAACTTTCTGTAATATAATCAAGATTTATTAAATGCCTTGCTAAAATCAGCATTCAGCATGTTTGTGATCTTACCTAAATTATTAGTCTGCAAATTGTTTCAGAAAATGAAGTTGAATCTAAATATTAGATAATTCATTTTTTAAGTACCTTCAAGCATTTGCTAATAATGTATTCTACCAAGTGTGTTGTTCTGGAGCAGAGTTCCCAATGTTGGCTGCGTATTAGAATCACCAGGGAGTTTGGAGAATATACTGATGTCCAGGCCCCTTCCAGATTAACCAAATCTGAATCTCTGCTAAAGGGGCCTGAGCACTGATATATTTTAAAAACTGTCCAGGTAATTCTGGTGGGTTTTAAAGGCATTTTTGCCCAAAACAAAGCATAATACCTCTGGCTCTCTTTACCCAAACTTCAAATTATCTCATGCTGTACACTGACTTAAGTGATTATTAATTGAATAATTAAGTGATATTAATTAGAAGACATTGAATCATTCCTTTTTCAATTAAAAAATTACATTCCATCAAGAAGGATGTCTCAGTTTGGTACTAGTGTTTATTTAACACTTGTTGTAACACTTGTTAAGATTCCTATTTTTTTTAAAAAGAGAACTTAGATACAGTTTTGGCAGGCAAGAGCATCGACAAAGAGTTTTAAAATGTGATTTTAAAATTCATCATCATTTTCTATTAGTAGTGACACTTGGTTTCTGTTTGTAACCAAAACACCCTTCTTAAAACAAAGGTAACATAAGTAACATGAGTTCATTCCTTGGTGAATTGCAGGTAGAGACCACAACCAGGTGGAGTTGTCACACAAAGAAATGTTATTTGCAGCAAATAAGTAGGTCACAGGGAATTACTTCCAAAGCCTTGACTCCCTAATCAGGGTGAGTGGGTTTCTTTTATTTAGAGTTAGGATGAATATTCAGAAAAAGGAGTTTTGTCATCATATGTAGAGGTGGGCATAAGGTGGCACATACATTTTAAGGAATAATGTCTATGCATACATTGTATATTATGTTCATAAGGTTTGTGCTCCTCCTTAGGCAGAGATTTTAACATGATAATGAAGCAAAGGTAACTATCAGACAAGGAGAAGGGGCTATGGGCATACTCCAAGGGCCAGTATAAACTGATGGAGCCCTGGGCTCCTTATCTCAGGTAAGGAATGCAGGATCTTTCTTATTTTTGAAACAGCACTGGGAATTTTTACCACTGATTTATTGTCTCTGATACAGTTAGCTAGACAGCTGTTAGTCTCTGAGTTCCCTTCGTTCCCTTTAAATCCTCAACTATTGATATTTTTGCATTTCTTTTTAATTCTGACACATCCTAGGAACTTCTACAAGAAGTGTGCTTGGGCAAGTAGGGCAGAGATCACAGATCTCTGATAGCCAAAATGATTTCTCTGTGCCATGAAAGCTGTGTCTGTTTTTCTTTTTCTGGAGACCCCTAAATCTTTCTGCTTCCACAGATACTGAGTACACAGATATGGGTGAAGTCCTGACAGTTAAGCAATTGACAGACGGTCGGGAAGTAGTAGTCCGGATTGCTGGAATTTATCAATTTATCTCTTCTTTTAGAAATATCAGGATGAGGGGCACCTGGGCGGCTCAGTTGGTTAAGGGTCCGACTTCGGCTCAGGTCCTGATCTTACAGTTTGTGAGTTCAAGCCCTGCATTAGACTCTGGGTTGAGAGCTCAGAGTCTGGAGCCTGCTTTGGATTTTGTGTGTCTCTCTCTCATTCTGCCCTTCCCCTGCTCTCTCTCTCTCTCTCAAAAATAAATAAACATTAAAAAATTTAAAAAAAGAAATATCAGGATGATACTTTTCAGGTCTTTTTTCTTTAGGTTTCTCAAAACTGCATTCTGAATTGTCTGAAGTATTACTTAATAAGCTTGAGTATTTCATCCTCTAGGGCAGGAAATAAGGCTATGAGGAGGGTTCTTGCTGATTCTTGCTTAGTATCTTGTCTCCTAGGTTGGTTTTCAATGTCCCTTGGTCATTAGATTTTAGCTCAACATATAAAACATTGATTTTAGTTTTGTTACAATTCAATTAACTTCTTAATCATGTTTGATTTTTTAAGTTAAATTAGGAATAGAAATTATCCCTCCCAGATTGCAATTTTGTGTTTTTTAGTATTATTTTCAAATTTTTCTGTATTTTAGAGTTTTATGTACTATAAGTTTATTTATCCACTTTAAATAGGATATTTTTAACAGATAACTCTATTAAGTTTTAGTTAATTTTTCATAGGATTTGAAATTTCTTTTCAGATCTCAAATCCTATTTTAGCTTGGAAATCATCCTATCAAGTGACCTTAATTTATAGGTAAAGAAATGAAAGCGAAGAAAATAGTAGTAAATAATTTGGCAATGAGAAAGAATGAAATACGGCCTTTTGTAGCAACGTGGATGGAACTGGAGAGTGTTATGCTAAGTGAAATAAGTCATACAGAGGAAGACAGATACCATATGTTTTCACTCCTGTGTGAATCCTGAGAGACTTAACACAAGACCATGGGTGAGGGGAAGGGAAAAAAAAGGGAGAGGGAGGGAGCCATACCATAAGAGACTCTTAAAAACTGAGAATAAACTGAGGGTTGATGGGGGGTGGGAGGGAGGGGAAAGTGGGTGATGGGCATTGAGGAGGGCACCTGTTGGGATGAGCACTGGGTGTTGTATGGAAACCACTTTGACAATAAATTTCATATTAAAAAAAAGAAAAAAAAAGAAAATAGTAGTAAATAAAAGCTGCTATTTACCCCACACTTACCATTGCAAGTATTTTACTAAGTGTTTTAATTTTATTATTGTACCTAATGTCCACAGAAATATAATGAGGTAGATATTATTTTTAATCCTTGTTTAAGAGGTTCATAAAAAGAACCCTCACAGGTCAACAGCTAGTATTTGGTAGACTGAGATTTTTTTTTTTTAATTTCTGCTCTAATCCTTATTTTTCCCTTCCTTGTTCTGGCTTTGAGCTTCATTTGTTATTCTTTTTCTAGCTCCTTTAGGTGTAAGGTTAGGTTGTTTATTTGAGATTTTTCTTGTTTCCTGAGGTAGCTATATACTTCCCTCTTAGGTCCACTTTTGCTGCATGCTGATGGTTTTGGAACATTGTGTTTTCATTTTCATTGCTTCCATGTATTTTGAAAAATTTTCTTCTTTGATTTCCTGGTTACCCCATTCATTGTTTAGTAGCATGTTTTTTAACCTCTGTGTATTTGTGATCTTTCCAAGTTTTTTTCTTATGGTTGACTTCTAGTTTCATAGCCTTGTGGTAAGAAAAGAAGCATGGTATGATCTCAATCTTTTTGTATTTGTGGAGGCCTGCTTAGTGACCTAGTACGTGATCTATTCTGGCAAATGTCCCATGTGCACTTGAAAGGAATATGTATTCTGCTGTTTTAGGATGTAATGTTCTGACTGTATCTGTTAAGTCCATCTGGTCCAGTGTGTTATCCAAAGCCATTGATTCCTTGTTGATATAGGTTGAGAATTTGAATCTTACTCTGTTATTCTGAGCCCAACTCATGACTACTGGAGTTCTTCCATCTCAATACTATAAAAGGCTGTAGATACTAGGCCTGCTGAATCCAAATCTGGCATTTTTACCATATAAGCATTGCTCTCCAGTTTCAACAGGGACTTCCCATATAGCCATGATACTTTGTTTTGATATTTCCCCTTTTTTCATTATAGTAATTTGTAATTAAAAAGAAAACAATCTCACATATTCATGGAACTATGTTGTTACCTAGATCAGGTTTTTTTAACTTAAATTCTATTGAGATTCTGTGCTGAATAATGATTTGTTGGAGCAAGGGGCAAGGGGGCAGTTCTGTACATTGTAAGATTTTTAGTATCATCTCAAATGCTAATAGTATCCCAATAGTAATAGATTCCAATAGTATCCCCAAAATTGTGACCGTAAGAAATATCTTCAGACAGTGGCCAATATCACCTGGGGGTAGAGTTGCTCCCAGATGAGAACCAATGCTCTACAAAATTCAGGTCATAGGAATTATACATTTTTTCCTTTCCCAAAAGCTGTCTGTGTGTTCCCAAATCCATAGTGATAGTGTCAACCACATTCTGTTCTTTGGCAAAAGTCTTATAGATTTTTAGAAGGATGAGAAACTTTTTAAAGAAGCTATTATCATTTTACAATACCTCTTTCTCTATTTTTTCTCCATTTAGGATATTACATATTCCTAAAAACATCCTTCAGTTTCTTTCTAAAATATTTGAAAGAGAAAATTATTATCAAAGCAAAACAATCCAAGAATTGATCACATATTGAGTTTTATTTAAATGGAATTTCTTTTAAACCTTATTACTAAGACCTTTGACTGAGTTATTTAGAAATACAAAGACATTTAGTTGCATTCTAAGGGCATTTACTAGTTTTTCTTTAGAAATCGTAGGTATCCACACCACTGTTTTCCTCTCTGTATTACTTGATACACATCATTTTATTTATTATTGACCTTTCCTCATGGCAATTGCCTTCCCTCTTGAGATTTAAGAATCTTGTTGATTATGTCAGTGAATGTCCTGAAAAATATGTCCTCTCCAGACCCATGAAATGCACTTTGTCACTGCAAGAGCTAGTGATTTTGTTAGCATAATTATGTCCAAAAGAACCAAATTCTGTCCTTTGATGTCATTTATGCAACCAGCTGTTCATTTCTCATATCTGCTTTTCTATTGCAAAGGTATGACCTTCAAATGGGGAACAAAGATGAACACACCACCTGGACTCCATGCCCTTCAATTCCCTACATAATATTTGACAGACCCGAGTTGTTTTTTTTTTTTTTTTTTTTTTTCTTTTGGTAAGCTCCAGTATAATTCTCCTGTGTTTCAGCCCAATTGGGTAAAAGGTTAATGAGTTTTTGTTCTTAATCCTGTGTAAAATCTCTCTCACATATTAGTCCCATGTTCCAAGAAAATAGGCCAGTGCCTTGTCAACTGATTGGCCTTGAGTCTGTTTGCATCTGGAAGAGAAATCACTAATCTTCATATCTGATCTCTTCTCACAAGTGTTCTTCAAGCCTAGCCAAATTTCCAAAATTTTGTATTTTTATGTGAAATGTGGAATATTATGTATCCAAAAAACCAGATTTACTCTTGATAGAAATACCTTCAGATGGTATATAATTTCAGTGATTAAGAGAGAATTCCTCTCTGTCAGTATTTTGACTTTTTTGGCTTCCTTCTACTTATTGAGTAGTTTTTTTTTTCTCAAGGCTTGCTCTTTGGATTACTTCTTCATCCTCTCTGAATAAACTGACCCAAAGAAATTATTTAACAATGTCTCTTCTTTTTTATTTTTTTTACAAGTAGTGTTTCCAACTTCATATTGGAGACAGACAGTAAGAAAGAGTTAATATACATCCAATAAGTCCTTTGAAATGATTCCTTACTGTTCTTTAGTTCCATAGATATGGTTCTTCACAGCTTCTCCAAGAATTTTTTCTTTCATTCATTCATTCTGCACCTATTTGTAGAGTGACTACTATGTTTCCGTTACTAGTCTAAACTCTGAGGATTTGGCTGAGAACAACATGACAAGAACCTGGTTCTCGTGGTGTTTACATTTAAGAAGAGATGAACAGAGGGTGGAATATAACCCAATACATACCGTAATTTCACATAGTGATAAATAAAACAGGATAATATGTGGTAGAAAAGTGTCAGGGTTCCCGGATGCTTAAGAATTCTGCCTTGAACATAACCTGGCCAGTTCTGTCTTCCTGATGACTTCTGAAAATGCATTAACATGCTGGTCAATAACACACCTTCCCTAATTCTGGAACAGCCACTCCTCCTTGAATATCAGCTAAAAACTCAAGAACCTCAAATATGAATATGAATATGTTTGTTTATTATTCCTGAGAGTTGTACCATTGTTGAAATTGATATACATTTCATGCATATTCAGAAATAAAGGTAAATGTCCCAGTGATTAAGAGAACAAACTTAAGTATCAGATAAAAATAGTTTGGTTTCCCTAGTGGCCACATACTAGTTGTGAGTTTGAACAAATTTCCTTACTTCTTGGAGCCTCAGTTTTCTCTCCTATAAACTAGAGCAATCCACTGAGCCATCTATGTCCTAGATTTAGAGTGAGAATAAAATGTAATATCTAACCTAAAGTTCATAACTGAGTACCTAGCATATGCTAGACAAAATGTGTGTTACCTCTTATTTATACTTTTTTGTTATGATACCGCCTTCATCTAGAAAAGTTCTAAGACAGAAATATTTACTTGCAGTAACAATAGCCCTTTGATTTTCTAGCAATCTCAGTTCATAAATTTAATTCCTTTTTTAAACTAGGAAGCCTGGCTTAGTTTCCTTTGGTTTTCTTTTTGAAAAATATTAATAAATTACAGATACTCCAAATACATGTGGTTTGTATATTGATAAACAAGCCTTGCTTTTCCTGTTTTCTTGTCTGGCAGTACTATCTTCTGTACAGATGATTTAGAGGCCAGATGCAGAGCAATTTGAGACGTAGATGCCACCTACTGTGAAGCAATTATTGCCCTGGAGGCTCTTATCATGCCTGGTTATAATTTTGTTATAAAGCAAACAAAGTTTTTACTGTAGAATGTTTATCAACCTGTAGCAACAGAGTCATTATGGATGTAAATTTACATGACCAGATTGGTAGACATGCTGTAATGGTCTGCATCATAGCATTCATGGTAACAAAGTCTAAAGTTTTCTCCAACTACATATATTATTAATAGAAGCTTATTTGCCAGCCTTTTTTTTGTTGTTGTTCTTTTTGCTCAAAATGCAGAAAAAAATTCTCTGAAAACTCTTTCAAGACATGAGCCTAAATATTTCAAACTATTTAAAATCCTAAATAAAGAGTCTTAGAAGTAACATGCTAAGAAAAAAGATAAATATACAGAATTTTAGATAAAAGAGAAATTTTTATTGAAAAGGGAAGGAAATGAGGTAAGCTGAAAGATGAGTTGGTACTTTAACCACATAACATCTATAAGTCCTATCCCTGAAAATAGAAATATAGGCCAAAAAGATTTTGATTATCTTTCTGCTTAACCTCCGCCCATGGCAAGACAATGTGTACAAAATTTTGTAACACCATCAGATATACTACAAATTTAATTACTGTTTAAAGGAAAAAAATATGTATTTTAAAGGGAAAAGGGAAGTCTGAATTTTCCATTAACTTTTGGATAACTGAGAGGACACTGAAAAGAGAAATGCTATTAAATTTCAATTTAAAAAAACATATTTGTAAAAAAAAATAAGTCAAATTTAAGGTAGGAGGGGACTTTGAAATTTTGTGAGGATAGCATACAAAATAATTTTAATACAATATATGATTGTATGTTTTTATTTTCTACTGCTTATGAGAACATCAACAGCTGTTAGTAAAAAAAAAAAACAGAGGGGCGCCTGGATGGCGCAGTCGGTTAAGCGTCCGACTTCAGCCAGGTCACGATCTCGCGGTCCGTGAGTTCGAGCCCCGCGTCGGGCTCTGGGCTGATGGCTCGGAGCCTGGAGCCTGTTTCCGATTCTGTGTCTCCCTCTCTCTCTGCCCCTCCCCCGTTCATGCTCTGTCTCTCTCTGTCCCAAAAATAAAATAAAAAAAGGTTGAAAAAAAAAAAAAAAAAAACAGATTGTGGGGTGCCTGGATGGCTCAGTGGGTTGAGTGTCCAACTCTTGATTTTGTTGCAGGTCATGATCCCAGGGTCTTGGGATAGAACCCCACATCAGGCTCTGCCCTCAGCATGGAGTCTGCTTAAGATTCTCTCTCTCTTCCTCTGCTCAGTACGCTTTCTCTCTCTAAAAAGAAAGAATTAAAAAGGCATAGATTGTTTTCTGAAAGATTGAGTTTAAATGAGAAGTAATATATGTTGTAAGTTCATATTTCTAAACTTCTCATTTTACATAAACGGCAGGCACTTTTTTATGAGCAATATATTCAAAATTCCTAAAATAAAAAGTTAATACTTTTGGATGAAAAATATTAGCATAATTGTGAAATGAAAAACCAACATCAGCAAAGTCAAAATTTCTTAATATCAGCAAGACAGTACAAGAAGGATACTTAAACCTAAGTTAACAACTTGCTTCTCTGACAATCATTCATCATAAGGAAAAGGAAAGGAGGTGGGATCAGTAAAGAAATAATGAAGAAAATATGTCTAACCATTTTTATTTGTCAGCTACATTTCCTGCTGATCAAGCTGGCTGTTGTGAATGGCCAATGAGAATAAAATGAAGATTGAAGTGCAAGAAAAAAAATTAAGAGATTTATCTCCTTTTTTATTAGAACATACGGTGAGAATATAAAAATAGGGAAGAAATAACACTTGACATCTTTTTTAGCTTCAAATGATTTGTTTACTTTAAAAAGAAATAACACAGGGCTGGCATGTAAGAAGTTTGGAAATCACCACCTTATCCTAACAACAAGTAAACACTGAACAAATTGGAAAATCAACAACCATTCTTAGATCTATAAGAGAAGTGAGGTCAGATGGCAAACCCTAAATTGGAGAGACAGACAGGTGAATAAAAAGAATTACAACTTACTGGAAAAGAAACCCATGACTTGAAACCTCTGTGGAACCAGTGCAGGAGTAGAGAAAGCTGAGTTGTAATTGGTGAATTGTTGGAGGCTCAGTATGGTCAACTTGGAGTTAAGAACTTCAGGGAGATGGAGTCATGGAGAGCCCATACTCTTTTTTGAATTTTAAACTCTGGAGTTCTATCAGGTTCTCACAGTGACTATCAGAAAAAAATTTCCCTCAGGCTTCCTGAGGAGAGGAGGGGATCAGTTTGAAATACATCAAAATATTTTTTTAAACATGGTCTTCCTTTAGGAGAAATTATTTAACAGAACCTAACTGCTGGGATCTTATCACAGCCTCGCTGACCTGGGAATAGGGAAATATCCAATCCCAGTTAGACCTAGACATTCACTTGGATGAAGGTGAATACCCAACTCTACCCACTATAGCCATCCTGTCCCACCTAAGACGGGGTGGGAAGGGGACTGAAATGCACATGTGAAATTCACAGTCTAGAAGCACAGACTTACTAAAAGGTACTGAGATCTAATCATAGGACTGTAGAATGGCTCTCCTCCCCCACATATTACCACCACATTATTAAAGGCCCATTTTTTAACCTGGTAAATCAAGAAAAAAATCACACCTGGATATCAAGAAAAAAATCACAGACATACTATAAAACAAACAAACAAACAAAAAAACAGATTGAAGAGAAAGACTTTGCATCAAAACCAGACTCAGATATGACAAGAATGTTGGAGCTTAAGACCAGAAATGTAAAAAGGCAATGATTCATATACTAAGAGCTCTAATGGATAAAGTAGACAGCATGCAAAAAAAGATGGGCAATGTAAGCAGAGAGATGGACATTTTAAGAAAGAACCAAAAATAAATACTAGAGATCAAAAACACTAACAGAAATGGAGAATGCCTTTATGTGTTCATTAGACTGAGACGTCTAAGAAAAGAATCTCTGACCTTGGGATATCTCAGTAGAAACCTCCAAATATAATAAGCAAATGAAAAAAAAAAGATTGGGAAATAAAAAGTTAAAATAATATCCAAAAAATGAGGTAACTACAAAAGATGTAGCATATATGTATTGTGAATACCAGAAGAAGAAAAAACTCACCAACCCAGGATTCTATACCCTGCAAAATTGTCCTTCAAAAGTGAAGAAGAAGGGAAGACTTTCTCATAGAAGCAAAACTTGAGAGATTTTGTTGCCAGTAGGCCTACTTTGTAAGAAATACTAAGAAAAGCTCTTTAGAAGGAAAGAAAATGATAAAGGTCAGAAACTTGGATCTATATAAAGAAAAAAAAAAGAGCATTGGACAGGGCATAAGTGAAGGTAAAATTAAAATTTTTATTAGTTTATTCTTAGTTGGTCTAACAGATAATAGTTTGTTGAAAAATAATATCAATAGGGGCACCTGGGTGGCTCAGTTGGTTGAGCATCTAACACTTGCTTTTGGCTCAGGTCATGATCTGACATTTTAAGGGTTCCAGTCCTGCATTGGGTTCTGGGATGGCAGTGCAGAGCCTTCTTGGGATTCTCTCTCTCTTCCTTTCTCTCTGCCCCCTCCCATTCACATGCACATGTGCTCACTCTCTCTCTCTCTCTCTCTCTCTCTCTCAGTAAATAAATAAACAAGCTTAAAAAATAATATCAACAATGTATACAATTATATATGCTTATAAGTAAATATTATATAAGTGTATATATATATATACACACACACGCATATATATATATATATACGCACACATATATATATATATATGCATATATATATATATATATATGCCCATTCTATTTATATTTAAGTGAAATGAAGGGTTGAAATGGTGCAAGGGACAAAAGGAAGGAATTAGGATTGTGTCATCATTAAAGATGCTCACTATATCTGTGAAACAGCATAGTGTTATTTGAAAATGGATATAGATTAGTTGTAAGTGTATATTGCAAAATCTAGGGCACCTGCTAAAAAATTGAAAAAGAAGTATACTGATATACTAAGAAAGGACAGAAAATTTAATCATGTGGGAACATCTTAAGAAAGCATACCTACCAAACATCTACACCTAACTACCTAACTCTATATTTAATGGTAACAAACCTGAATCTTTTCTACTAAGATCAGGAACAAGGAAAGGATGTTCCTTCTCACCGCTTCTTTCCCACATCTTACCAGAATTCCTAGCTAATACACTAATACAAGGAAAGTATATGCAAAGTGTGTAAATTGGGGAGGAAAAAATAAAACTCTGCCTGTAGATAACATGATGGTCTATGTAGAAAATATGAAAGAATTGACCCAAAAAACTCCTGGAAATAAGAAGCTATTTTAGCAAGGCTATAGAATACACAATTAATATAAAAATGTCAATTGCTTTCCTATATATCAACAATGAAGAAATGAAGTTTGAAATTAAAGATATCATTTAAATTACCACACCCCAAAATGAAATACTTAGGCATAAATCTATGAAAATATAAGATCTATAAGAAGAAAACTATAAAAATCTGATGAAAGTGATCAAAAAAGAATTACATAAATAGAGAAATATTTCACCTTAAGGGATAGGAAGACAAAATATTGTCAAGATATTAGTTCCTCCCAACTTGATCTCTAGATTTAGTGCAATACCAATCAAAATCCTAGAAAATTACTTTGTGGATATTGATATACTGATTCTAATACTTATATAAAGAGGCAGAATACCCAAAATAGCCAGCACAATATTGAAGGACAAAGAACACAGTGTGAGGACTGACACCATCTGACTTCAAGGAATATGATAAAGCTACATCAATCAAAATAATGTGGCACTGGTAAAAGAATAGACAAAGAGATTAAAGGAACAGATTAGAACTGGAGCTCTCTAAATATAATTGACTAGGCTTCAAAAAAAGAGCAAAGGCAATACAATGGAGCAAAAGATAGTCTTTTCAACAAAAGCTGCTGGAGCAATTAGGTAGCCACATGCAAAAATGTTAATCACAGACTTAAATCCTACACAAAAATAAACTCAAAATGGATCAGAGACATAAATGTAAAATGTAAAATTATAAAACTCTTAAAAGATAACATAGGAGAATATCTATGTGATCTTGGGTTTGGTGATGTCTTTTTAGATATATTCGTAAAGGCATGATCCATGATTAAATGAATTGGTAAGTTTTTCTTCACTGAAATATTTTTTTTCCCCTCAGGGCACCTATATGGCACAGTTGGTTAAGTGTCCAACTCTTGATTTCAGCTCAGGTCATGGTCTCATTGTTTGTGAGATTGAGTTCTGTGTCAGACTTTGCTCTACCAGTGTGGAGCCTACTTTGGATTCTCTCTCTCCCTCATTCTCTCACTTTCCCTCCCCTGCTCATGCATTCTCTCTCTCTCTCTCTCTCTCTCTCTCCCTCAAAAATAAGTAAATATTTTTTTTTTTTTTTGCTCTGTGAAAGACACTGTTAAGAGAATGAGAGGACAAATCACAGTCTGGGAGAAATATTTGCAAAACATATATCTAATAATAAAGGACAGATATCCAAAGTGTACAAAGAAGTCATGCTCAACAATAAGAAACAACACAATTTTTAAAAAATGGGCCAAACATCTTAATAGGCACCTCATCAAAGAAGATGTACAGATGTCAAATAAACATGTGAAAAGATGCTCCATATGCCATTGTGGAAATACAAACGAAAACAATGTGATATTGCTACACACCTATTAAAATGGCCAAAATCTGGAACATCTACAACACCAAATGTTGGCAGGGCTGTGTATAAACAGAAACTGCCATTCATTGTTGGTGGGACTAGAAGATGGTATAGTCAGAAGATAGTCTGGCAGTTTCTTACAAAACTAATCATACACTTACCATAATATTCAGCAATTGCACTCCTTGGTATTTACCCAAAGTCTACACAAAACTTATGTCTACACAAAAAGCTACACATGGAAGTTTATAGCAGCTTTATTAATAACTGCCCAAATTTGGAAGCAACTAAGATGTCCTTCAGTAGGTAAAAAAGATTAATAAACTGTGGTGCATCCAGGCAATAAAATATTATTCAGTGCTAAAAAGAAATGAGCTGACAAGCCATTAAAAGACATGGAGGAACCTTAAGTGCATGTTACTAAGTGAAAGAAATCACTCTGAAAGGACTGCATGCTGTTTGATTCCAACTATATGACATGCTAGATATGGCCAAACCACTGAAACAATGAATAGATCAGTGGTTGCCATTGATTAAGATGAGAAGGGATGATTAGGCAAAGCACAGAAGATTTTTTTTATGGCAGTGAAATTACTCTGTATGATACTATAATGGTGATACCTGTCATTATAAATTTGTTAAAACTCGTAAAGTGTATGACACCAAGAATAAATTCTAATGTAAACTATAGTCTCTGGGTGATAATAATATGTCAATTTAGGTTCATCAATTGTAACAAATGTACCACTATGTTGGGGAATGTTGATAATGGGGGAAGATAAGTTATGTGTTGGGGTAGGGAGTATATGAAAATTGCCTGTGCTCTTATTTCAGTACTGCTACAACCCTAAAACCGTTCTAAAATGAAGTCTATTAAATTAAAAATTATGGGGGAAAATTACACCAGTTCTCCTCTAAATCTTTTTTTAAAAAAAATTATTTAATTTGAGAGAGAGAGAGATAAGGGGAGGAGAGACAAAGAAAGGAGAAAGAGAATCCCAAGCAGGCTCCACACTGTTAGCATAAAGACCAATGTCAGGCTTGACCCTGTGAACTGTAAGATCATGATCTGAGCTGAAATCAAGAGTGGACATTTTACTGTCTTGGCCACCCAGATGCCCTCTAAATCTTGATAGATACTAATCCACATGTTCTGTACTTAGTATAAGTAAAAGGCCAGCCACAAACAATCCATTTGGTAATGGCAATCCATTTGGTAAGATTACTTATACCATTATGATCTATTTTTATTTTGTTGTTTGTTTGTGAATAAATGACTACCCTTTAAGAAAAGACATAGCACATTTTCTTCTGGTTTAACTGGGGCCAAATTTACAGATTCTTTTTTCCCCCTCTAAGCTCTAAGAATCCCACTTAAACAGAAAGCTGAGAATGTCTGAAGAGAAGTAGCTATTCAGAACTCCAATTAAAAATGGATCTTTTTGATGTCAATGTAACAACATGCCAGGAAAACTGCTGTTCACCATGCTGTAAAGAAGTCTTGAAATTGACTTTATATTTTAATATGTATTGTTAAGAGTTGAGACTGATCAGAGATTTTACTCTACTTTCAAATTCACAGTTTAATGAATACTAGTAGAAGACATAAGACCCCTGGGTCAGAGACAAAGGATGACATTGGTCACAGCGTAGCAGGAAGAGACAGAGTGTCATTGTGAGGTTCCTAGCATTCCAATTCCCACAGAGCAATATGATAAAAGTCAAGTGATGCCAGCATATCAGGCAGATGGGATATGTTAGACCTTTGCAAAGGTCTTTAGATAACCTGCAAAGATTTCACAAAGAGGGACTGCATATGAATTTGAGAAGCAATTCTTAAAGTGTGGCCCCAGACAAGCAGCATTGGTATCCACTGGGAACTTGTTAAAAATGCAAATTATCTGGCCTCACCTCAGACTTAGAACATCAGAAACTCTGGAGTGGAAGCTCAGCAATCTATGTTTTGAAGCTTCCAAATGATTCTGCTAGGCACTAAAGATTAAGAATCATTAAATTAAAAGAAAAAAATAAAAGCCTGATTCACGAACTTATAAATCATGGTTCTGCTAACATTTTATGAGATATTGTCATTTGCTAGAATAATTACCACAAGTATATCTTGAGTATAAGTGTGTTTCATTCATTCACTCATTTATTCATTCATAAACTTTTAAACTCAAGAACTATTAATTGAGCACTCGTTATGTGCAATAGTACACAGGCTTTGGAGATAGCAGTGAACACAAATCACTCATAAACTGCTGTAAAATACCACAATATTCAAATTCAGAGTTTTTCATGAAGTATCAAAGAATTTTAACTTACGCACAGCAACAAATATTTGAATAGTTTTTATCGACCCTTAACCATATATTAAACTTACCTAGGAAGCTTGACTAAGTTTAATTCTGAAGCCAGTTATGCCAGAAACTCTTGGAGCTGTGACTCTGTTCCCCTAAGTGATTCTAATGCAAGCTGAAATGAAGAAACACTCACTAATATTATCTTATTTAAATTGTTTGAGAGACCTTAATTACTGAATGTGATTATTGATATCCTCTGTAGTACAACATTAACCAATGTTCAACCTTAGTCATATTGTCATGTTGCTAAACATTAGTGCCTATAAATCTCCTCAGACTTTTTCAGTTAAAGTCCAAATGTTCTATAGAACAAAGACAGTCACCTTGAAGATTCAAAGAAATATTTCTTGTTTCCTACATCAAACACAAGAAGACATTACATTTACAGTAAGTTCAAATATCTTTTTAGAATATATCAATGTAAAATCAAGATGTGTCATTTCTAAAGAGGAAGAAAGATAAGATCTCTGTTGACATTTTTCCAGAAGTTTTATTTTCTTAAGTCATGCTAGAAGATGGAATAAGAAGGTAAGAAAGAAATGTTAAAATTGTATGAACTTAAAGGGGATTCCCATTGCAAAGGAAAATGAAAGTTGTGATTTTAGTTGCCTCTAGCAAAATTACCTTTAAGCATCTAAGAAACAGCTATATTAAAACAACTTCAGAAACAGAGAAAAATTCAGGAAGATTGTTTACACATGCAATGATAAAAAGCACTATTCTGGGAGTAAGAAATGCTAGTTTATTCCTAGCGCTGCCTTCACTAATTAGATTTAGAAGACCTTGTACATGCTTCCTGACCTGAGGAATTCTCTCTGGCATTCCTCATTTCAGTATCAGTGATCTATTGCCTCAATAACTGTGTGTGACAGACAACAAAACCTTAGTGGCATGAAGCAATAATTTATTAAGCTTATATGTATGAAGTAGGGTAGGCGGTTTGGGTCTCAGCTGGGCTTTCTTATATGTCTGAGAGTCAGCTGGCTCCAGGCTGGGGACTCAAGCATCTGTGAATCAGCTGGCTGCCAGCAGAGATGACTGGCCGCTGCTCCACACTCTTCTCACCTCTCTGGCAGTCTTGCTGGAGCATATTCTCATGTTGAAGACAGATGAAAAAGAGCAAGAGTACATGCTGGTGCTTTACAAGCCTTAAGTCACATGGAAGATTACTATAAAGTGACATGACAGAGTTCATAGATGAGGGAACGGCAAGAATGAAAAATTTTTAGTCTACTACACCCTAGCCTCTAACACGATTGTTAATTATTTCCACATGTAAAATACATTCATCCATCCCAGAGCTCCAAAAGTTTTATTTCATAAACTTCATATCTGACTAAAATCCAGATGTTATGAGGTTTTCTTTTGATCTGGACTTCTGTGAATGAAAAAAGTATGCACAATAGGTTCAGCAATCAATGGTCAGAAGTAATTCTGGAATTCTCTGGGCAAATATTCTCTCATATACAAAGCAGCTAGGCTATTCGTTGGCAAGGTCAGTGAAAAACGTGGGCAGATATTGGTTAAATGTACGTGAAATGTATAGAAAATAGAGACTGAGACTTCCCACAATAGTATTTAGAGAGAATCGTCTGAAGGCACTTTCTATAATCACTTTGTCGTTTATTATATGGTGTAAATCTTAGACTACTATTCAATAACTTATTTTTTTATCAATACATTTCAAAGCATGAAATAATACTTTTCAATAGCAATTTGTTCAATAAAAATCAAAACTACATGTTTGGTGGGGAAAAAAAACACTTTTCATTTTTAAATTTGATGATGAATGTATAACTTACACAACGTAGAGAGATGTCAGAATTTTCCATTTACCAAAGAGACCTTATGGTATTAGTGACTCTGTGGAAACCAGAAAACAGGAATTTCTTTCTTTTTTTTTTTTTTTGCTGAAAAAGCATCACAATATTTTATATAAAATAATTGCTATAAAAATGAAAATTGTAGATGACAATTTACTACCTGTAGCTTTAGAAAATGTATTTACAAATTTCTCTATGAAGCATGACTTTCAAATTTAAATAATTAGTTTTTGAAAATACATGTAATCATTTTCTATTTTAAGCTTTCTTTTGCACCTAGAAAAGTAAAGCAATAGTTGTTTGTTATTTGGTTTCATTAGCAGAAAAAAGAAATTACATAGATAATTATACCAGTTTTGATTTTATTAGTGTCACCAGATATTTTAAATAGAAATCAGTCAACTTAATTCTAAGAATTTTTCATCTAATTCATAAAAAAATTTTGAATGAGGCTTTAGGAAATTAATTTTCATGTATAACATATGAAAATATTATGAATAATACAGCAAATTAAGTTAAAATTCTCAAAATTTAGAATAAAATTGTTTACCACGGCGGGGGTGAATGAATTTGCTGGAGGAAAGGGTCTATATTGAAGAAAATAAATTGTTTTCAATGAGTAAGAAACTAATTGAATAGAATTGTACTTGGGATTGTTGTATTGTTATAAATCATTATTCTCCCCATGTGAATGATAGATTGTACTGATCAAATCAGAAGCTATAATTGTGAAAATTTTTAAATACTTATATACTGATATGTCTATGTATAGTTTATATGTTTACCTATACATAAGTAAATAATGATATTGCAGACATTAAGACAGATAAAAATAAAGATATTGTCATCAGAAGATTTAAATTAAAGAAGAATTTAAGAAACAAAGCAGATGAACGTATGAGAAGGAACAAAGAAAAAAAACGAGAGGGAAGCAAACCATAAGAGACTATTAAGATAGAGGACAAACTGAGAGTTGATGGAGGATGGTGGGTGGGGTGAGCTAAATGGGTAATGGGTATTAAGCAGGGCACTTTTTCTGATATGTAAGTGATGAATCAATAAATTCTACTCCTAAAGACAATATTACAGTATATGTTAACTAACTAGAACTTAAATAAAAATTCAAAAAAATAAGGAAAGAAAATACTACAGCATTTAGCTAGAAGAAAAATCACAGATTGAAGCTAGAAAAACATAGTTAAAAATGAAGAACAAAATGAAGTCAAATATGCTGCTAGATTTAAATAAATAATGGCGCTCTATAATAATGATGTGTTTTGTTATTGAATTATATATGTGTATATATATATATATATTATATACACACACATTACATGTCAACATTAGCATACAGGTGGGTAATAGTAATTGAAGGTGAAATATTCAAAGGTATTCATACTGTCTGGGAGATAGTAAGAGTACAAAATTATTTGTCTTTAATAAATTCGTATAAAATTTTGTAATACCTATGTTTTCATTACAGTAAAAGTAAAATTTTGTTCCACTAAGAAGGTAATAAAATAGAAAGCAGAAATAATCATAATACTTAATCCCAAAGGAAAAAAAAGGGAGTCAAAAGTAATGATAAATATTTAGGACAAAGAGAAAATCAGTAGCAGGTCCTCAGAGTTAAACCCAAACATATTATCAATTACATTAAATGTAAACAGATTAAATATTCCAATTGAAATATAAAGATATATGGCTGAATACCAAAACAAAATCATATATATGCTGCTAGAAAAAGAAAACTTATAAATACTAAGGATATAAATGTTGAAAATAAACAGATATATACCAGTCAATACTAACAAAAACATAATTGGTTTAACTTTAGTGATATCAGGTGAAACAAACTTTAAAGCAGAAAGGATTAGTAGAGACAAAGAGAAATTTTATAATGGCAAAATGATCAATCCACCAAGAATATTTAACAATCCTAAACTTTTATGACACTAATATAACCCGAAATGTATAATGCAAAAATTAACGGAACCAAAAGGAGACATAAACAAATATACAAATTGAAGAAAGAATTTTAACAGTCATCTCTGAATAAATGCAAATATAGGGAAGAAAATAAAATAATGCTCCTTTTACACACGACCTATGATACATTTTCCATTTTAGTACTTGTAGCTTTAAATTTATAATTCATTTAGCAGAGTTTATTAAAGTAAGTGCAATAAGCCAGATTAGGATACAGAAGGGAATACCGCAGTCATTTTCCTTAAGAAACTTACAATAAATAGGGGGGATATAAATAGATTACTAGTTACCAAATAAAAAAATTTGCAGTTGTAGTGGAGGCATGGGAAAGGAGTTATAGGATTCAGAAGAGACACTTTATCTTGAGACAAGGAGAATTATTTCAAAATATGAAATCTTTCTCCTGAAAGAAGAGCAAAACCCTTTGAGAACAGTCATTGTTTCTCATTTATTTTGAATTACCGGTGTTGAGCACATCTGAGAACAGTTTTTCACCAGAAACAAATGGAATAAAGACTATTCCAGGAAGATACACATTGTCATAAGACAGTGGGGAGCTTCAGGGATTTGCTGGTTTTATGGAGCCTGCAAAGAGAGAAAGAAGGAAAGTTAAGCTGAAAACCACTTACTGAAGAAATTCATATAATTAAGACCTCTTTAAGGTTAGGAGTTCTTCCAGAACATAACAAAAGGCAAGGAAAGATTCAGATTATCTCTTTTTGAAAAACATATTTCATAGGTCAAGTGTGGAAAAAAAAGGAATGAAAGATGGGCCATTTTACTATCAAGTATTGATTCCAGTAGAACATGTAGAAATTTTGAGTATTGAGTTTTAAAACTCAGGAAAGTGTTTAATAAGTACATTGAAAATTTTCCTTGATTTAGAAATGCCAATATTTTTCTTTTGTATAATTAGTTAATTAATTAATTAATATGAGACACTTGTAGGTTCACATCTAATCCAAATTTTTGACTGAAATAAATTTTTGTTGTACTTACTTTAAAAACAAATATATTAAATAGGACCTGATCTGACAGAATCCCAAGCAGGCTCCATGCACCGTGCAGAATGCAATGCAAGGCTTGACCCCACGACTCTGGGATCATGACTTGAGCTGATATCGAGTCAAAGGCTCAACCGAATGAGCTACCCAGGTACCCCTCCTTTATTAACTTTAAAACATGAATATCTTTTGAATCAAAATTAGAAAAATATTTTATACTATTTCATATTGGAAAAATACATCCAAAATCATGACCTGGATTATAATTGACAAAATTACAATATAATGAAAAATTTGTACAGTATTCACTTATGTATTTTATTGGAAATTTACAAACATTTGCAAAGGTCCATAAGGTTCTCAGTGACAAACATAGTTATGTATGTTGTGAGGCTCAGGACACACCCAAAATATGGCGCCTTGGCATATTGAATTTAAGTTTGAAGTAGTGTCAGAAAATGGCAGGGGTGCCTGGGTGGCTCAGTCAGTTAAGTGTCCAACTTTGGTCCAGGTCATGATCTCATGGTTCGTGGGTTTGAGCCTTACGTCAGACTCTGTGCTGACAGCTCAGAGCCTGGAACGTGCTTCGGATTCTGTGTCTCCCTCTCTCTCTGCCCCTCCCCTGCTCATACTCTATCTCTAGCTCTCTCTTTCAAAAAATACATAAACATTAAAAAAAAAAAAAAAAAGAAAGCAAAAGAAAATGGCAGAAGCAAGACGGTAGCTTTGACCTCCTTCTCACCTTGCCTGTCAGAAAACCCAGCTGTGAGAGATGCCCTTTCTATAACCAGAGAAAAGGAGTACACTTATCTCCAAAGATGAAGGGACATCAAGAAGAATCTTATGGAACAGGCCTAACTTTCCTCCAGTTTACTGAATCTACCGAATATCCTTAACCTGTCCAATTTATACACAACCTCACTCTCTTCATCAAACTTAGCATAAAAATACACAAGTCTGTTTCTTTGGGTCCTCATTTCCTTATGAAGTCTCCTGTGTCATGTGAAACTTATATTAAATAAATTTGTATGATTTTCTCTGTTAATTTGTCTTTATCAGTTTAATTTTTAGACCAAGACAGGAACCCTAAGAGGGTCAATAGAAAATTTTTCCTCCACTACACATGGAAGACAAATGTGTAATGGGGAAGAAGAGAAGAAGAGGTACCAAAAAAGAATATCAAAATTAACCAAAAGATATTGAAAATAGTATCACATTTAATTCTGTTCATAAATTATAAATGCATCCTATAAATGTACTTCTTGTGATAGGATATTTAATTACCTGATAAACTGTAATGGCTACTTTGCATCAATAATCAAGTCAATAATCTGTGGTTTTTAAATTCCCTAAATGTGCATTTACAGGATATACTATAACAGCTCCAAGACTTTTTGGTCTACTGGACCATTGACCTGAAATTTACAAAGTCGTTAAATATGTATTTCCATGATAGGCTGGAAAAGCTTTTGCACCAAGTCAATGATCTGTTTCTTCAAAATGTTTAAGAGCATATTTACATGAAAGATCATGAGGTTTTTTTTTCTTTCTTTCTTTTCTGTAACAGCTCTTTGTATTTCCTTTAGAGCCAAAGGGTTATGTCCTATTTTGTCAGTAATGTGTGAAACAAAGATTGACACAAATTTTAATGGGCCCCTTGGAGATATTATCATACTAGTAGGATAATACTCCCATGTTTAAATAAACAGGCAGAGTATTTGTTTTATCTGAAATACCATAAAGCTCATATATGGGTCTGTCATTTTTGTTCCGTAGTGTATTTCACTACAGCACTAAAAATACTCAGCTAGTCAATATTCATAAAACTTTAAACATTTATATGCAGCCTTGCCCATGTCCATCAAATTATGTCTTGCTCAGAAATTTTGGGAGACATTTTTTGCATCTTTATTTATCTCTTATAAATATTACAAATATTTCTTTGTCATCAGTGGATTGTTTTTTTAACTCAACACCTGTCTTATTTATCTGCCAGGATTCATCTTCCTATACTAAGTGCTAAATAATTATTTGCTATATTTTGTTATATTAAAATACTTTCAATAAATTATCAATGAACTTTGTAACATTTGTCTCCACAATATCAATTTAATTTTATTGTAATAAATTATTCAAATTATCATATCCCTCTTATACTTTGTGATAGAAAATGTAGAACTACTTAAAAATTTTATTGCAGGTACTGATAGGTGAGGAGAAGTAAATTACACTGGCTTTACTCTTTTATTTTCTTTTGTTTTTTTAAAAAAACTTTTAATTTGAGTATAGTTGACACATAATGTTACACTAGCTATAGTTGTACAACATAGTGATTCGGCTTCTCTATATGCTCACCACTTTTATTTTTAAAAATGAATGCTAAATTAGACTGGACAAAAGACCTAAACTATTCCTAATTTCAATTGGGACTGGTGACTTCATTTTTTCTACTCTAAAAAGCCTTAGAAAAGGATCAAAGGGTAAAAATATCATACAACACAGTGTATTTTGTTGACTGAAAGTTTGTTTCATTCCTAGTTCATTAGAAAGTCCTTTTTGTTCGCTTTTAACATTTGTCAAAGACTTTTGAAATGTGTGTCAGCAGTACTATTTGTTTTATTATTTGTATCTGTAATGAGACATGAAATAAAAATAAGCAAAGCAAAAAAAAAGTTCTGTAAATTTTTAAAAGCTATTTTCATGTTTATTTATTTATTTTTGAGGGAGGCAAAGAGAGAGAGGGAGAGAGAATCCCAAGTACGCTACATGCTGTCGGCACAGAACCCAGCTCAGGGCTCGAACTCACGAACCCATGAGATTATGACATGAGCTGAAATCAAGAGTTGGCTGCTTAACCAACTGAGCCATCCAGGCACCCCTTGTAAAATTTTTTATTAAAAATTTTTATTTATGTTTGGATACCTGTAATCATTATACTGTTTATGTAGGAAATTTAATTTATACTATTTAACACTGAAATTTCATTCCTCTTATTATTATTCTATACCAGCTAATAGAATAATTTTGACATTCAAACATTTAATGCAGAAAACGATCCAGGTCAATTGAAGATTTTTATGTTTGTTTTTTTTTCCCCTGGGTTATAGCAGTTTAACATCTGTCAAAATTAGGAAGGCTTAGGAATCAAATGTGTAAGCGAGTTTTTAATAAGTGCTTTAAAAATAAAAGTGATTTTTAGAATACATAAATAAGTTTAATTAGGCCTCTGAATTTCCAGAGGCAGAACTGCTGATCTTTTGAACCCTCTGTTGATAAGCATCTCTAAACAGGTCAAAATTTGCCACACAATTATTTGGCAGTATTCCAGTACATGCATTTTGGAAAAGTGTAATATTGACTTTTATTTTTCCTCCTCTGGGTGGTAACATTTGAGAAGTGTGTTACATTTCTGTCAGTCAGGACCCTCCTATCTCCTATTTTATTTAAACTACTAAAGAAAGTATATATGACCATTGTGTTTCCAATTGCAAAACTATTTCTACTGGGCATGACAGTTATGCAATCTCTTTTCCCATTCTTACCACATAATTCCATTTCCACTTTTCAATTTCTTTCTTTCCTTCCTCTTCTAGTAGTCATGCCAGAAAACAGGTAATGGAAATTAATAACAGGGGTGCCTTGGTGGCTCAGTTGGATAAGTGTCCAACTTCAGCTCAGGTCATGATCTCACTCTTTGTGGGTCTGAGCCTTGCGTCAGACTCTGTGCTGACAGCTCAGAGCCTGGAGCCTGCTTCAGATTCTGTCTCTCTTTTTCTTCCCCTCCCCATCTCATGCTCTGTCTCTCAAAAATAAAAATAAATGTTAACAAATTAAATAAAAAGACGTTAAAAACAAAACGAAAAAAATCCACTGTATCTAATAATCTTTGTCAACCAAAACTAGTTCAAGAGGCATTGTATTTATTTGGGATCAAACAAATGTAATTTGGGGTAGACAGATTTAGGTAAGAACCCAAATATTGTCTCAATTACCTGAGGTGGACTCAAGGTTTTTGTGGGGAAAAAAAAGGATTTGGTAAATATTGGGTTTCTTACATTTTTTTTTTTTTTTAGAGACACAGAGTGTGCAAGTAGGGGAGAAAGAAAGAATAGGAGAGAGAGAATCTTAAGTAAGATCCACACTCAGCACAGAGCCCCCATGTGGGACTCAAGTCAGAGCTCAGTTCCACAGCCTTGGGATCATGACCAGAGCAGAAGTCAAGAGTCAGGCACTCAACCCACTGAGCCACCCACGTGCCCCTAGATAAGTAGTTTTTAAAAAGAGTTTTTGAAGCTGAGAAGCAGGGTTAGATTTTTTTCGTCATTTATTGGTCAGGTGAAGTGGTCAGTCGGCAAAAGTTCACTTTTATTGGTCTTTTCACCTGGATTTTCTCATTCTTGCCAGACTTCTTGGCATGTTGGTGGTTTGGCCCAGGTTAAAGGTTTACAAAATAAGAAGTACAGGGCAGCTCCGTTAAAATGGCTCATCTGGCTTTATTTTAAAAATGTCTCTACTTATGTCATTTTTCACAATCTTAAAAACTAAAATTGTGTTTCCATCAATTCTCTTTTCTGGTGAATTTTATGGAGGGTGGATTCAATCTGTGGCAGGTGTATGCTCAGATCCGCCCAGAATCAGTGGTTTGTCTCCCATACATAAGCAGTTCACCAAGCCTTGAGTGGATTCAGCATAAAAGTAGACTGTTACCTCAAGCCAGAAAAGAATTTTTTTTTAAGTACTTTGCTATCTGCTGATAAAGGAATTCTGAGACTTTAAATCTTGCATTATTTATGTACTACACAGCCCATGAAGAAAATGATCTGCCATAGTATTAAGGATGAGATAATAAATTCTTTAGCTTTAAGGTAACAAAATAAAAAGGCGGTGACCTTTAGCTAATAATCTCTTGTAAGAAAGGTCAATAACTGCCAGGGAAAAAGAAAGGCAAGTTTTAAGTCTATTACTGAATTAAAAAATCTAACTTTGAAAAGGTTTTGTTTTATTTTGTCAAATAGGAAATGACTCTGAAGTTGTAGTATTAATAGAGTATTTAGTGATACATACTTTAGTGAGAAGATATAATAATTAAGATAGTAAACTATATATTTGATATAAAAATAATTAGAAATAAAAAAGTTAATAAACCATGAGGTAGAATCTTAAAGATCATCTGAAACATGTTTCTTTTCAGAAAATAAATTAAAAAAATTGCTTCTAAAACAGTTGGTAGAGGGGCGCCTGTGGCTCAGTTGGTCAAGTCTCTGACTCTTGATTTCGGCTCAGGTCATAATCTTCTGGTTAAAGAGTTCAAGCCCCACAAAGGGCTCTGTGCTGACTATAGTGGACCTACTTGGGATTCTCTCTTTCTCTCTCTCTCTCTGCCCTTCCCCAACTCTCTCTCTTTCTCTCTCAATAAATAAATAGACATTTAAAAAATAAAACAGTTGGGAAAAATATCACAATAAATATAAGAGCCAGAATTGTTTTTCAGTTTTAAAAATTTGAAGGCACTTTGAATTTTTTGATAGTTTAAAGGAATATTTTCTTAATTAAAGAAAAAAAAACCCATATGTGGTCATTTGAACAGCAAGCTCTACCACATGAGCTTCTATGTGACCCAATGAGAGACAAACTAAACCATCAGAGGCCACAAGAGTAAAAGACATTTTTTTTTCTAGGAGCATCAAACTTTTTTAGTTAGCTTTATTCATCTTCCTTTTTAATTCACATTAAGGTCATGTCTGTTCACAATCAAGCCAGTTGTAATTTCAGTCAAAATGACATAATCTATCAGTGGTAAACAAAAATAGGAATATATTTAATTCCTTACTTAAACTTTAAACTCTATCTACTGTACATAATATTATAAGGTAATCCTGCAGAGGTGCCCGGGTGGCTCAGTCGGTTAAGCATCCGACTTCAGCTCAGGTCATGATTTCACGGTTTGTGGATTCGGACCCCACGTCAGACTCTGTGCTGACAGCTCAGAGCCTGGAGCCTGCTACGGATTCTGTGTCTCCCTCTCTCTCTGCCCCTCCCCTGCTCATGCTCTGTCTCCCTCTGTCTCAAAAATAAATAAAAACATTTTAAAAAAATTTAAAAAAAGGTAATCCTGCAAATCAAACACATTATCAACAGCAACATATACAATAAGGCAATATACAAATACTTGAAAGATACTTGAATACTTGAAAAGGGAATAAATATAACCAGATACCCCAAAAAGAATTTTTAAGTATAGATGAACAATAAATTCAGCACAGATTGTCATGGCAGCTTCTATAAAAAGGGAAAATACTTTGGGTTAATGTACTCATTGTTTGTGTGAGAAAGCAGTTCATGTCTGTTCTAGTACTGAATTCGGGTGGGAACTTATTAAATTGAATCCATGTTTTATAGTTATTGAGGAACATAATATATGGCATTATTAATGTATTTAAAAAAAATTAATGTTTACTTGTTTTTGAGAGAGAGACGTAGAGCACGAACAGGGGAGGGACAGAGAGAGAGGGAGACACAGAATCGGAAGCAGGCTCCAGGCTCTGAGCTGTCAGCACAGAGCCTGACGTGGGGCCCGAACCCACAAACCGTGAGATCATGACCTGAGCTGAAGTCAGATGCTTAACTAACTGAGCCACTCAGGCACCCCTGCATTGCTAATGTAGTTTTTTGAAAAGATAGAAATGTTTTCAAAATGGAAGGTTGCATATCTTTTTGAAACTCTGCCCCATGACACGTTAGGGTCCTTACTGATTAGGGTATAGCTGCTAACATTGACATAGGTATTAATGTTGAAAGAGAAGCAAAAATAGACCACAGTCTCTTCAGTGACTTCTGAATTTATTTATTTTTTAATATTTATTTAAATTCCAACTAATTACCATACAGTGTAATCTTAGTTTCAGGTGTACATTATAGTGATTCAACACTTCAGTACAACACCTGGTGCTCATCACAGAAGTGCCCTCCTTAATCCCCAACACCTAATTAACCCTTCCTTTATTTCACCTCCCCTCTGGTAACCATCAGTTTGTTCTCTATCATTAGGAGTCTGTTTCTTGGTTTTTCTTTCATTTTTTGGTTTGTTTGTTTCTTAAAGTCCACATATGAGTAAAATCATATGGTATTTGTCTTTCTCTGACTTACTTGGCTTGGCATAATACTCCACTTCCATCCATGTCATTGCAAGTGGCAACATTTCATTCTTTTTTTATTTATTTGCCAGGCATGAAAACATACGCCAGTGAAGAACTTTACCTGGCAATTCTTTTTAAAATTTTTGTTAATGTTTATTTATTTCTGAGAGAGAGACAGAGCATGAGTGGGGGAGGGGCAGACAGAGGGGGAGACACAGAATCCAAAGCAGGCTCTAGGCTCTAAGCTGTCAGCACAGAGCCTGATGCAGGGCCCAAACCCACAAACCATGAGATCATGACCTGAGCTGAAGTCGGTCGCTCAACCGACTGAGCCACCCAGGCACCCCTACAAAGCAATTTTTTGAGGGAAAAAAATCAAGGGTTTTTACACCATTAAAAGAAGAAATTTGTTTTGCTAGGTTATGCAAGGCACATCTTGCACCTTGGATTGGGGTGAATGAATGCCTATTTATTTTTTATATTTAATTTATATTATATATATTATATATAATATTATATATTTATATTTAACTTATATTATATATATTATATAATATTATATATTTATATTTAATTTATATAGTATAATATAGTAATATAATATTATAATATATTAATACATAACATATATTAATAATATATGTTAATAATACATATCGATAATATATATAATATATACATAATTTATTGTCAATTTAGCTAACATACAGTGTATATACAGTGTGCTCTTGGTTTTGGGGGTAGATTTCCGTGATTCACCACTTATATACAACACCTAGTGCTCATCCCAACAAGTGCCCTCCTCAATGCTCATCACCCTTTTCCGCCCACCCCACCCCCCATCAACCCTCAGTTTGTTCTCTGTATTTAAGAATCTCTTATGGTTTCACTCCTCTTTATTTAAAATGAGTACCTATATCAGTGTTTATGTATCAGCAAAGAGTCTTCCATGAGGATGTGTGAAGCTCTGCTTGTGTTTGAATTGTTCAAAGTACTTAGTGCCGTTGCTTAGAACCAGCATCCAGTTTTGATGTTTCCTAAATAAGTCTTGCTGCAAATGGAAGTTCTTTTACACAAGAGCTAGGAAGCAGTCTCCAAAGACTAATACAGCATGAAAGCAATCAGAGACTAGTCAACACTGAACCAAGTTATTGAAACTTTATCTGTTAAATTCAATGCTTGTTGCTATTAATAAAATCTTATGTATAATGTAATATATTTCTGTGTTGTCTTTCTTACAACTTTCTATTTTATTTGATAAAGATTATTTTTTGTCCAAATACATGATTGACTTTTATTTTGTCAGATTTTTATTGAAGCATAGTATATGTATATAAAAGTGCACAGTCCCCATCAATGGACAATTACTAATCTACCTTCTGCCACTATAGATATGGTTATTTCTTATATGGACATTACATGTATATGAAACCATACATGCCCTTTGACAATACAGGAGTCTCTGCTTAGCCATGGTCTCGCTTTCCACAGTTTCATTTCCCCTGGTCAGCAGCAACCTGGAAGCAGACGGCTCTCTTCTGGCCTATCTTCAAAAGGTCAGTAGTAGCCTACTGCTGTCTGAACGTCTGTGCCATTCACCTCACTTCATCTCATCATGTAGGCATTTTATCATCTCATATCATCACATGAAGAAGGTTGAATGCAGTGCAATAAGATATTTTGAGAAAGACCACATTCACATAACTTTGATTACAGTATATTGTTATACTTGCTCTATTTTATTATGAATATTGTTAATTTCTTCCTGCATCTATTTATAAACTTTAAACTTTATCACAGGTACAGGCATACCTCAGAGATATTATGGGTTAGGTTCCAGATCATTGCAATAAAGTGAGTAACTCAATAAAGTGAGTCACATACATTTTTTTTGGTTTCCTGGTACATGTACAAATTATCTTTACACTATACTGTAGTCTATTAAGTGTGCAAAGGCATTTTGTCTAAAAAGATGGACATACTTTAATATTGCTAAAAATTTCTTACCATCATCTGAGCTTTTAATGAGTTTTAATCACTGATTGTGGATCATCATAACAAATGTAGTAATAATGAAAAAGTTTGTAGTGTTGGGAGAATTACCAACATGTGACAAGAGACATGAAGTAAGCAAATGGTATTGGAAAAATGGTGCTCATAGAATTACTTGATTCAGGGTTGCCACAAACCTTTAATTTATAAAAAATGTAGTATCTGCAAAGTGCAATAAAGCAAAGCACAATAAAATAATGCATGCCTGTACATATGTTTAGGAAAAAGCATATATATATGGGGTGCAGTATTATTCATGATTTCAGTCAACCAGTGAGGGTCTTGGAGCATATGCCTCTCAGACAAGGGGGAACTACTCTCCCACATTGACTTGATTATAGTGGCTTCTAAATATGTATTACCTGATATTTAGTAAGACAGACCACTTGCCCTCATTGTTCTTTACATGCTTATTCTTCTTTTCTTTTTAAATTTTTTTTAACGTTTTATTTATTTTTGAGACAGAGAGAGACAGAGCATGAACGGGGGAGGGGCAGAGAGAGAGGGAGACACAGAATCGGAAGCAGGCTCCAGGCTCTGAGCCATCAGCCCAGAGCCTGACGCAGGGCTCGAACTCACGGACCGCGAGATCGTGACCTGAGCTGAAGTCGGACGTTTAACCGACTGAGCCACCCAGGCACTCCAACATGCTTATTCTTCAAGATAAAATTTAGTAGCACTTAATTTAATTCTAAAGATGACAAAAGGTGTTGATTTTCTAATTTAATTATATTAAAGTTATATATTAACTTTGGGAAAATTGCTTTTTTATTGTATATTATTCACACCCAAGAAAATGATTTGCTTTCCATATTCAAATATTGTTTTATGTCTATCAATAAGATATTTGTAGTTTTTATAGATTATCATCCTCTAATATATTACTAAGTATTGTTTTATTCACTCTTTGATTGAAATATTTTATTTTCCAAATTTAATTCCTGGAGGTTATTACTATTAAAAATAAAAACATTGTTTTTTTAATATTAATAATGAATTAATTAATCCATATTATAATATTCTCTCATTATACTTATGTTAAAGGTGTGGGGTTTCTATTTGCAAAAATTGTACATAAAATTTACATTTCTGTATATAGAAAAGTGAGATTAAAATTTTGTGATACTATCCCTTTTCTAGACTCATAAAATTAATTAGGAGATTTCATCTTTCCTATTACAGATAGTTTCAATAGTATTTAAAGGTCTACAAATGCATTAAATATGATATAGAATTCAGTTGTGAAACTGTCAGGTTCCAGCGCCTGTTTTAAGGTTGACCTTTACTCATCTTCCCATTCGTAAAGGTCTTTTCGAGTTTTTTTTACATCTTCTTAGGTTTATTTTTATAATGTAAATTGGCTAGAAAGTTATCCATTTTCTCTAGGCTTTCCAATTTGTGTCTAAAGACATAAGCACTATATATCCATTGCACTTTAGGGTATGTCTTCTTTTTGCATTCCTAATCTATACTGTTTCTTTAGCCCTGAGATCCTGTTGGATTTATCTATTTCCTCTATCTTTTCAAAAGAAAAATATTGGATTTACCTAAACTTTGTATAGTTTGTTCTTGCTAGCATTTTAAATTTTCAGCTATATTCCTATTAATGTGTTCTTCCTTTCCTCTTTGTTTTATTTTTAAAAAATAAGTGGACAACTTCTTTTATTTTTATTATACTACTTACTACTAAAAACACTCATATCATATATTTTCCTATGAGTGAAGATTTTGCTGTGGCCCAAAATTATGGTGTGGCATATGCCACTTTTTATTGCTTTCAAAATGATTTTAATGTCTTTTTAAATTTCTGTGTTGATCCAAATGAAATATGATGAAATGCATCTTGATTTCAAGGGATTCAAAAAACATTTAATTGTATTTGACTGTAAGCAGAAAATAACCATATAATTGTCAATTATTTTACTTGATCAAGATTATTTTTTGTCCAAATACATGATTGACTTTTATTTTGTCAGATTTTTGTTGAAGCATAGTATGTGTATATAAAAGTGCCCAGCCCCCCATCAATAAACAATTACTAATCTACCTTCTGTCACTATAGATCTGGCTATTTCTTATATGGACATTACATGTAAATGAAACCATACATGTTATTTTGTGTCTGGCTTCTTTCACTTAGCATATTTTAAAATTCTTCCATGTTGTATTATGTATCAGTACTCTATTCTTTTTCTTGATGAATAATTATATTCCAGTGTATGGATATAATGCATTTTGTCCATCCCATTCACTATTGATGAACATTATAGTTTTCAGTTTTTCCCATTATTTAAAATGCTCTTGTCAATACTTGTGTACAAGTCTCTGTATAGCTATATATTCTCATTTCTCTTTGATAGAAATCAAGGAATGGTGTTGCTGGCTCATATAGTAACATAGGTTTAACATTTTTAAAAACTTTCAAGCTATTTTCTAAAATGGTTGTGACATTTTACGTTTCAATGAGCAATGTATGAGCGTTCCAGTTTCTCTACATCCTTGACAAAACTTGTTATTGCTTGTCTTTTTTATTATTGCCATTTTACAGGGTGTGGTTTTAAGATGCATTTGCCTAATGGCTAATGATTTTAAGCAACTTTTCATGTGCTTATTAACCATTTTTTATATTATTCTGTGAAATGGCTATTCAAATAATTTGTTCAGCCTCTAGGTTTGCAGGACTGGTCCAGTACTGGGACAGGCCAGGAGCCTGGTTTCCAGGGAGTTTGGGGTTCCTGGGGCCAGTCTGGCACTAGGGCAGGTCTGGAGCCACTACCAGGCTAGATGTTGGGTCTGTGGGGACCGTCCTGGTGCTGGGGCAGATCAGGAGCAGGGGCCACAGTAGTTGGTCTGGCACTGAGCCTAGCCAGGAGACTAGGTTTACAGGTGCCTACCTGGAGTCTAGGTTTGTGTCAGCTGATTGGAAAGCTGGGACTACAGGGCCCTGTAGGGGGTCACATGGTGCCATGGGAGTTAAAATGGTGCCAGGTGGGTCAACTCTGGGGTCTGTGGTAAAGTTGGCACTCATATCGCTATCCTCCCATTGGAAGGATGTCTCTTCATGCTGGGCTGCCCAGGCTTGGAGAGAAAAGGTGAATGGAGGTACTGTGAATCTTTCTTTCTTACCCTCCATTTTGTATCTTTTTTTTTTTCCAATTTCAGTGCCGTAATCCCTGACCTGCAATCCTTGGCTCTTGTGTGGTATTTTTCAGTGGACATAGTTGTTCAAATTGATGTTTCTGCGAGGGCACTATCATTAGTCTCATGCCATCATTTTGCTGACATCATTTACCTGCTCCTATTTTGTAAATGAAAAAGACTTCATTTTACCTTTAGTGATAGCTAGTAAAAACTGTGCAAATAGTTAGGCAATGTTATGGAAACATCAAGCTGAAGACACCTACATAAAATTCAGGTGGCAATCGCATTCAAGTTCTTGTTAAACTCATTCAGTTTTCAATAATGACTAAAGTAAAAAAATTCCCTTACTACTAATTTCCTTATATCTTAGTCTAGGACACTAAATATCATCTTTGAAAAGACAGAGGCCATGTGATTCCAAAATGTTATATATTCTGTCCTTAAAATCACATTTTGCTTCCCTAAATGGAGAATATTATAGGTTAAATACCATGGGACTTAAGAACTGTTATAATTGTTTTGTATTAAAAAATGTAGGGGCGCCTGGGTGGCGCAGTCGGTTAAGCGTCCGACTTCAGCCAGGTCACGATCTCGCGGTCCGTGAGTTCGAGCCCCGCGTCAGGCTCTGGGCTGATGGCTCGGAGCCTGGAGCCTGTTTCCGATTCTGTGTCTCCCTGTCTCTCTGACCCTCCCCCGTTCATGCTCTGTCTCTCTCTGTCCCAAAAATAAATAAAAAACGTTGAAAAAAAAAATTAAAAAAAAATGTATTATTATTTCTAAGTTACTCTATGTTTATAAATTAATTTGTATGATTAAGTAAACAAGGAGATTTGTGGTCATATAACCAAGAAACTTTCATCTGCATTCTGGAATTCACTTTGTGGAGCATTCACATAGGGGTACAGGCTTTACATACATAATCAACCGATGGCATCCTGACCTGGGACACAGGCATGCCTGGCCTGTGACATATATAATACTATTGCCATTTTACAGCTGAGAATACTGCTCAAGATTATATAACTAAAGAGCTACCTTAATTGCTATATTATTACATATTTCTTTTGAAAAAAATGTAAAGACAAGACCAATTCCCATATTGTTAAATGTGTAGTAGGTAAATGTAGTAGGTAGTATATACAAGCCGTTATTGATCACCATTTTAAGAATTTACATTACTGAATTGCCAAAAACAAATGCACCTGATGCAATTTCTTGACATAAGGAAAATGATCCAAGAACAATAATACAGGGAAATTTAATAATTTCTAGCCAATTACATATCATTTTAAGATAAAGTTATATATTATCTAATTAGTAGTCGAATAATTCAAACTGAATAATAATGCTTTAATGATTATTATAACTTGAATGTACATTTTAACACATTAATTATAAACAATTAATAATTAAATAATTAATACTAATAATGTTATGGACTGAATGGTAACCTCCCCCCAAATTCATGTATTGTAGCTTAATCCTCTACGTGACTATAATTGAAGATAAAACCTTTAAGGAATTAAGTAAGGTTAAATGAAATTGCAAAGGTGAGGACCTATTCCAATAGAATCAGTATCTTAGAAGAAGAAAAAAAGACACCAGATCTGTCTCTCTCTCTTTCTCTCTCTCTCTCTCTCTCTCTCTCTCTCTCTCTCCACATGCATACAGAAAAGGCCTATGTGAGGAACACAACAAGAAGGTGGCTGACTGCAGGCCAGGAAAACAGGTCTCACCAGAAACCAACCAGCATGTTTATCTTGGACTTCAACCTCTAGAACTGTGAGGAATAAGTTTCTGTTGTTTAAACCATCCAGACTGCAGTATCTTGTTATAGCAGACTAAGTAGACTAATATAGAAAACAGGGATTCTGTTTCTTATTTTAGCATATATATGATATGTTACCTAGTTACTTCAGAAGAGTTAGGCAAGATTATATTGTGGCAACATATGATGCCAAATTCTTAGTGGCATATAACTACAATGGTTTATTTCTTGGTCATATTTCACAACCACCATAGGTTAGCCGAAGCTTTGTTCAACACTGTCTTTATTCCAGGCTAACAGAGCAACCCTATCAAAGACACTGCCCATTTTGCGGCAAGGAATAAATAGACACGGTGAACCATGAGCTAGTTCTTAAAACTTCTACTTAGAAATTACACATTTTACTTCTGTATACATGCCCTCAGCCAAAGTAAATCATACACCCACTGCTTACATCAGAGGGTCAGAGAAATATAATATTCCTACTAGGAAAGGGAGAAAATATATAACTTGCCATGGTGTAGTGAGTCATATTAACCACCTCACCTAGCAAAATTATAACACTAGTTAAAATCAACTCTTCTCTAAATGTCCTTACTCAGGAGATGGTTGAATAAACTATGATGCTTCTACAAAATGGAGTATTAAAAAGCTGTAAAAAGAATTAAGGATATGTTTATGAACTAATGTGATATAGAATTCAGATATATGTTGTGAAACCAAAGCAAACTGTATATTGTGAAAAATAAAGTGCAAAAGTATGTCTTTTGTTTGATATATTTCATGTAAGAAAAAAAGAATGTAAGAAAGTATTCATGGGGTGCCTAGGTGCCTCAGTCGGTTACGCATCCGACTTTTGACTTCGGCTCAAGTCATGATCTCACGGTTTGTGAGTTCAAGCCCCACATCTGGCTCTGCTCTGACAGTGTGGAGCTTGCTTGGGATTCTCTCTCTCCCTCTCTCTTCTGCCCTTTCCCCACTCATGCTATCTCTGTCTCTCTCAAAATAAATTAACAAACTTACAAAAAAGAAAGTATTCATACATCCACTTGTTTGTGCAAAGAAATACAAAAGGGATAAACCAGAAACTAATGAGATTGATTATCTGAAGATGTATGTGGGGATAGCTTAGAAAGAATTGGGTAAATGGGAATATGTTAATAGGGATGAAGGGAGGGTGAAGTTTCTCTGAGTACACCTTTTTGTAGAGCTCTGACTTTTAAAACCATGGGAATATTTCACATACCCCAAAAACAAATAATTTAAACCAACTACGATGTGAGGGAAACTTAAAATGGAATGCAAACAGTAAGAGATAAATTTAATTGTATTATAAATGAATAACATAAGCAAAATTAAGTAGGTGCAAATAAAAGAACTAACTTAACTTTGGAAAACCAAAGTTTATACGTTTAAACTTCATACTATAATGCTAAATTCAAAGGAATTGTACACAAATACTGTGCTCTAGTTAGTATTTTTCCCCACAAGGATACAAAGTAGCAACTCTGAAACTGCTTTATACATATAATAGGATCAAGTAAATAAGTAAATACCTTTTGGACAATGAGAAATTAGTTCTAAATGTGGGAAAAAAAGATCTACACATATTGAAAGAGAGAGGTTAGAACAAACCCTGTAGCATTAAATCAGAATCGGAGACATCAGAATGAACTCAAGCTTTTACATACACACAGACACATAGATAGTAGTTACAGAAATAGATATTGTATTTCCTAGCACCCCCCACTGAAATGGACTATTAGCAATAAATATAACTAACACACAGATTTTGATTTATAAATGTCATTTACTAATAAAAGGAACCAGAGATCTTGAAAAAAGTCTGATTCTAGGACTAAAGCAGAGAAAAATACAAGATGACCCTGATATATCTTGTGGTTCTAGAAAGCAACAATATGCTCAGAAAAGAATACAGCCATGTTGGAATGACTCAAAGGAACTTACAGTGGCCAAAAATGGAACAATTCAATCAACAAAACATAGTATTTAATTGTATCTATAGAATACATTTTGTATATTTATAGCATATATTTATTATATACAGTCTGTTTATTCATTCTGATATAAATAATTAAATTGATTAAATTAATGTGAGAGAAGGGACATCTCTTCTTTACAGCAGTACTCCAATTAGTAAATATGCAAGGAATGATGTAAATAGAGAGTCACCATTATGCTAATATCACAGTAACACTTACTGCACACGAGAACCACTAAAACTTGGTGCTAAAGGTAGTGGGCAAAATTATGAGAAATGGGACTTTTATGTAATCTCAAGATATTCCCACCCATGGCACCTATTTATTGCAAAGATGAAAATACCAGGTTTACAGTGGAGAAACCTGGCAAACACCACCTGAAACAAGAATCAAAGCCAACATGACAAGTAATTTATAAGTCATGTTTATATCACGTACCACTAATATGATGATCTGAGAAGCCCATGACATCACTTCAGTGGTATTTTTGGCAAAAATACATGATCTCAGTCTGACCCTGTGAAAACATCTCGACTCAGGTCAAGAGATTATCTACAAAATAACTGGCCAGTACTGTGAAGGCACTGAAGAAGCACCCTTGTCTCATCTCAGATTCAAAGTCAGGATCCTCAAGTGTCCCTATAATGTTGCACAATCATCATGATGTGGTTTTTCATTCATTTACTCCCTCACACTCCTTGATGAACATTTCACCTTATCCTCTCCTCATCTTCTAAAAATTCCTGCCCCATCTTTATTCTCAATTTATGGTCTTGCTTTCTATTTCACTAGGAAAATCAAAGCCACCAGAAAGAAACTCCCAACATCATACATTGGTGCCTGCTATCATCTGATCCCACACAATTGCTTCTCTTGTGCTATTAGAGTTGAACTGATTGTGGTTATACTTAATGCCAAGCATTTGAGTTACACTGTAAAAAGTTCATTCTTTCTCGCCGACACTAGTATGTCATTAGTACTTTCCCATTTATTTTCTACATCATCAAGTTTTTTCTCTCAGCTGCATCATTTCTATGAACAATTATCCTGCTAATTTACCTGTCTTTTAAAGAGTCACTTTGATACAACCACTTCTCTATTTCATCATTCCCCTTACAGCTAAATCCCTTGAAAAAAAACTGTCAATAGTTTTCTCTCCAGTTTCTCTCTGCCCATTGTCCACTGAATCCACTCCAATATTGATTTTGCCCCTATCAGTCCATCAAAATTGTTCTTGTCAATTCAGCAATGACCTCGACATTGCTAAATCCAATACTCAATTAATAGCTATCATAATACTTGACCTGCCTGTCAAGTTGATCTGCCTTCCTCTTTAAGAACTTTTTTTTTTTTAATTGGATTTCTGGAACCACAAAATTATGGTTTACTTTCACTGTCACTGAGGTAAAATTCTGTAGAGTTCACCACACTATCCTTGAACCTCTTATTTTCTCTGCATCATTTCATCCGTGGACTCATTCATCTGCCTTCATTTAAATAGCACCTATATGCTAATGACTCCTAAATACACATTTCTGTCCTGGCCTTCTCCCCTGAATCTCTGACTGCCAGTGTATGTCTGACTGCCTACTCAGCATTTTGGATCTCAGATATCTGGAAGCTAGCATGTTTCTTAACTTATCTCTCCAAATCCACGTTATCTATTCCACTTAATGGCAACTTAATCTTTCTAGTTAGACAAGTAGAAGACTTGAAATCATCTTTAAATTCTCTCTTTTTCTCATACCCCAAATCCAATCCAGCATTAAAACATGTTTGGTTTTACCACTTCTCATCACCTATACTGCTCAATCCTGGTACAAATAACCTGGACCTACATTATGCCAAGAGCCACCTGAATCTCCTGACCATATCTTTTCACACCTACTGTCTATTTCTACACAGCACAGGGAATGTTTTCTTTAAATCATAAGTTAGATCGTATCACTTTAATTTGAACCTTCCAAAATTTTTGCAATGAATTCAGAAAAAAAGCCAAAATCCTCAAATGCCATAAAAACCCTTTATATTTTGACCTTGTTACCTCTTTGACTTCATCTACTATTCGCCTCCTCTTTGGTCTCACCGACTTTCTTACTGTTTCAGGCACAGATGTTAGCACCAACTATACATTGTGTTAGAAAAACATTTCCCATGTATCCTTATGACTCATATCCTTACTTCCCTCAAGTACTTATCAAACATATGACCATTTCTATTTGAAACCCTTCTAACAGCACTTTTTGCTGTTTAACCTGATATATATGTTTTAACATAACATACAGTTTATTATTTTCATGTTTTTTGAAAGTCCTTCTTCTACCCACAACAAATTATAAGATCCATAAAGATGTTTATGTATTCCTTGTATCTCTACCACATAGAATGGTACATAGTAGGTGCTCAAAAAAATATTTATTTAATCAATGAATGAATGAATAGCCTCAGCAGCAGCATCAGTCACATTGAGACAATTTATGCTTCAGCCTTCTTTCCAGATAAAACAAATGCTCTTTTGCAGGTACAAAGTGTTGTGCAAATGAGTGATAGTAATATATTTCTCAATAACTATTAATGTAATCCTCTGAAGTGACTTATTGATTATTTTTTCATTAGAGTCAAGATATACTATGGATGTGGATGATAAAACACAAACAACTAAAATTAATAACTTATCTTCAGACTTTTTCAAATACTGTGTACATTCAAATATTGAAAATCATATTTTTAATAAGCCTACATGGGATATAATGGTTGTCTCCCAAGAAAGAAATATGGCCAGTAAGAATTCCATTCCAAACAAGGTCATATTCACAGGTTCCAGGTGTTAGGATGTAGACATATCTTTTTTGGAGCCACAACTGAACCCAACCAGTAATAGTAAAATTAGACATTCCTTGTTCAAAATTATTTTATTGTTCTGCACCTTCTCTCTCTCTTTGCTCCTTTTTTAAATGTATATGTCAAAACCAAACAAATTTACTCACTATGATATTTCTTACCTTCAAAATTACTTTTGGACAGATGAATATCCTAAACCATGTAGTTTTCCTGTTAAGTAAAAGGAGAAAGCTTTTAAGCCTTGATGTAAAGATTTACATTTTTCGATACTGTTGAAATGCACTTTAGTATTGCTAGTAATATCTTCAATTATTTTCTTAAAGTCTTTAAGGATTTCTCAAAGTACAGTAAACACACTTAGGCTAAAGACATGTCCAAATGTATAAAATAGCCAGTTGAAGGCTGCCGGCAAACCTCGATTTAGTACGTGAAGATGAGCATTTGGCAAAAAAAAGGTTGTGACAATGGCTGTACTGAAGAAGATGAAAGAGTAGTCACTGAGTAGCACAGTTTTAATGAACTGACCCAGCGTATAAAAAGATAATTAGAGTCATAATTAGAGAACAGTAATTCATACTGAAATTATATGTGAATACCTTACAGTAAAATGCTAGAGTTATTGGTGGAATCGATGCAATACTTTAAATGTAATCTAATGTTCATTGTTTTTTGTGAGCGAGACAAGACTAAAACACCTTATCTTCCCTCAAAGGCAGCACTGTGAGAAATGCCCTGTGTAGAAGCAAGTTTTTTAAAAAAAGAATGTTAGCTCCCAGGGATCAGCACCTGAGCTCACAGTGGAAGTTGGCTGCTCCTTATAACCTATAAATACAGTACTTCTGAAGAGTATCTC
This sequence comes from Panthera uncia, assembly GCF_023721935.1. Taxonomy (NCBI): domain Eukaryota; kingdom Metazoa; phylum Chordata; class Mammalia; order Carnivora; family Felidae; genus Panthera; species Panthera uncia. The sequence continues at coordinate 88,489,771 of NC_064810.1, forward strand.
AGATACCCAATGCTACAGCTTTAAAGTTAGCCACAGTTTAAAAATATCCATTTTCATTGGGCAAACTCATTTAGCAGATATCATACATAGCATCATGAATTCGAGAAATCCTGATTATTCCCGCTGAAATCCCTTAAGCTTAACATGAAGCACACACTCTGACACCAAACCGTCCATAGCAACTCAGAGACGGATGCCAGAGAACATGCAGGTTTCTTGGGGCAGCAAAATCCACCACTAGGAATTAACAGAGACTATCTCATTTTCTTATTTAATACCAAAGAAACAGATTTTGCTTTTAACTTGTTCCTCAAACTCAGGCGATTTGTGGTTTCTTCTCTTTTGTTTCTGCTCTCCAATCCATTCTTCCAAATATATGGTTTCTTTATTAAACCAACATTTAATGAATGTCTACTATGTGCCAGGCACTAGGTAAGTAAATTACAAAGCATCTGATTTCACAGGTATTCATTATTAAATCCATACTGCTTTTGCTTATTGAGCACTTTACACTGTGTCCATTGTTTCATGATGATTAACTGGCTTAATGCTTACAACAACCTATGGGTTAGGGGACATTAGTACCATCCTAATTATATAAGTGAGAAAATCATGGCTTGGGGAAATTGAATAACATATGCAAATTCATGAATTCAGAAAGTGCAAAGCTGGCTTTGAGCCAAACTACCTGGCTCCGAAGGCAAGGTTCTCACTGACGGTGTGGTAACATTCTTTCAGCATGTTGCTCACACTGGCTCTACTATACTTCCCCACCTTCATATCTACCCTGATGTCAACTTGCTCCACAAAATTTACCTGTTTTATTCTTGATGGCAAACTGCTGGTGATCATCCAACAATAAGCTTGCCTTCTCTCTACAATATTTTCTACTTGTTTCAACTATTTGGTTCTCTTTTTACTACTCTAGAAAATTTCCACTCTCTGTTAGTGAATATAGTGATCCTAACAAGGCAAAAAAAGGTTAGGATTTCCTCAGAGAGGCAGGAAGAGGAAAGATGGAAGAATGGTATTTCAATCAGAAGGGAGCTGAGCTGGTGAAAGTAGGGACAAGAAATATCATTCAAAGGTTGGGCAGGATCTAAAAAGGTAAGTGGTGTGAGATCTTATTTTTAGTGACAATTTTTGGGGTAATCCACTTGGTCTAAATCAGATCTCACTTATAAAAGTGAAAGAGATGAAGTGGACTTTGGTGTCTTTAAAACAATTACTATATTATGTTTGTACTAGAGTCTTCAGAGTTGATCTCAGTGTGGACACAGAATATTACCATTTCCAAGAAAGGAATGAAACATGAAATTATCCATTTCAGGTATTGCTTATGTCAAGCCAGTATCCCTAAAGCAGTATATTTGATGGGACACAGACGCAATCTCTGAAAGCAGCAATGAAATGCACGTGCCTGATGATCTTCATTCTTCTCTGAGCAACTCTGTGTGTGGCAGTGAATATGCTGATAAGCCTAGATTGTACAGATGTCTCTGCCAGGCAAAGAGAATCAGAAGAAAGAGTTTTCCATTTATATCTTAGTAGAGCATATATTGGCATGCAAAGAGAATAACAAAACAGTATGCCATAAGGACTAGAGTTTAAGAGCCATGCACTTCTGAGCAGATCTAGGCATTCTGAATTTAGATTTTAATAATATGGCAAAAAAACTCAGTAAGGATACAAACTTTTCAGTCAGAAACCCGGATTCAAATCCAGTCTCCATTGCTTACTGGCTGAGTGATCTCAAGTGCATTGCTTGACTTCTAAAGTCCAGCTTCACCCTGTACCATTCATAAATGAATGTAACAATATCTCCTCCTAGGATAAATGGAATAATAATAATGTACGTAAAACATCAAAAAGAGTACCTAACTCGACTGACAGTCAATACTAGTTCTTTTTGTTTATTTTATGCCATAATAAGAGATGCTAATGTAATCTTTTTTTTTTTTTTAAGTTCTAAATAAAAGATAGAGGACAGAAAACTTCAATTTAGAATTCCAAAGCTTCTCAGAACTTTTTCACTGAAGACTGGGTTTACTTTCCCTGGAGTCTGGGTAGCCATGCGAGACCAGCAGTGGAACAGACCTCAGAAACACCATGTCAGGAGGGGTTCAAGTCCATGACAAATATCAGATCGGGGCCAGCTCCCTCAGGGCAGGCACCCACCTCGGGGAGATTCATGAGGTCTGTGGAATTTTTGATGTCACTAAGCTGAACTAGATATACATGCAAGGCTCTACGGGGGAAAAAAGTAAAACTTTTCTTTTGACAAGAAAAGAGGAACGATGTTAAATCTTTGCTAGTTCCACCGAAATTAAGACACAGCCCCCACAGCCCCCAGTTCTCTAAGCTATAAAGCCTTCAGCACTCTGCCAGGAATGCTTATAAATTGTGACTCATCTTGCAGCAACCATTAGCAATCTTCAGTGCTAAATTGGTACTTTCAACATGATAAGTGCCTTTCCACCCTGTGAAAGAGCATCCACTTTCCCTTATACTTACAAGTGAGCTGGAGGAATTTTTTTTGTTGTTGAGCTTTACTGTTTTACCTGATCTACTGGAGAATCTCCAGCAAAGATTCCTGATAGCTGCTGCTTAGTGGTGTATGATGAAACTAAGTCTTAACTCTTTCATATTCATCCCCTGTACTAAGGTAAATAACACTTGTTTCAACTCATAGTTCAACATCATCCAGAGAACGTAAATTCTTGGCAGACTTCAATTTATTATACATATTGCATTTGATGGATGATCATCTTCAAACTGAGAAATGGGGCTATTGGGGATAGGAAATTTCTTGACACTGATTCACGCAATAAAATAGAGTTGCTTCTTTGAAGAGCATCAAAACTTGCCATCAATACTTCTAGTTTAAGATCAGAACCCTTCCATAAATAAAACTCCAAAGTATTTTTTGCTCTTTTCTTTAAATGACCCTACACTGTTGTTGAGCATGTTTTTTGATGATATCTCTAACTATTCAATAGGTAAGAAGCAAAGAAAGTACAAGTTCAGTGGTAACTAAGAGTTTAAGGGGCACTTTTTAAAATCATCAATGTTGTTATAACAGAGAAAGAAAATGATGAGCAAGAGGTTCAGTAAAACTAGGTTAATCTCAAAGTTGTATGCTTTCCAGAATGGAGCCAACAGAGACAGGAAATTATCTGTACTCCTAAGAGCATCATTAAACCTGCAGGGGAAAAGAATATACAATTTATGAAAACAAAGATAAAAAAAGACACAATTTGTGGGAGAAAATCAGAATAGATAGAAGATATACTTCATAACTAAAATTGGCAAAGAAAGATGACAGTCTAGCAGGCACATTATCATAGATAAATAAAAAAGAAATAAGAAGGACAATGAAAAAGAGACATTCCAGATGGGATGAAGAGAGTTAATGACAAAGAAATAATGTATCATTTGAGAAATGAAATTACAACTAAAGATGAAAAAAAGTCCAAAAATAAATGAACTGGTATTATTTTCATTTTTAATCTCAGGCATCAATACAGTTAAGATAGAATAGTATTAGGGGCTTAAGAATTGCTTTAGGTACAACTCCAGTTCTATTTGAAAAAGGGAGATGGAGGGAAAAGACCACTGAAAATCCAGTCCTGAGAAAACAGTTTGCTTTTACTTATTGGATATAATATCACAATCAGATATTATAGAAGGTGCTCAGTAACATTCTACCTGCTCCATGATATATTTTCTTCAACACCCAGTGTTCAAAATGAACAAATATTTTCCTCACTGAACAAGATAACATGTTCCTTGCTGACAATACTGTGTAAGTATCGGTGGTTGTTTATTGAGCACACATTAATTACTTTATTTAGCTCTTTCACCTATTTTGTCTATTCCTTAGAACAACCACACATTTTTCTCTATATATAAATAAAACTGACTGAAACAGAGGTCAATAAACTTGCTAAAAGAACATAGCTTGCAAGGGCTAGAAATTAAATCCATATCTGTGTGACTTAGATCACTTAATTCTTAAACATGTCTGGCAGAAGGGATTATGTATGTTTCATTGAGAGACTTATTTACACGATAGACACCACATTATTACTTCCATATCTTTCCATTTATTGCCTAGTTAACTCACATGGTTATTACCTTAGCTCCATTTTGGAGGAAGACAGAGTAAATAAAAGTTCAAATTAATAATAGCAAGATAAATGATAAAAGCATTTTTAGAAATCTCTCCAGATAAGCTGTAGTTTTCTTAAAAAACATTTTCTATTCCTTTGTCTACTTCTATAATAGATCGACTAGTATAAAATGCAGAAGATATCCTCTGTAAATACTCATTAAGACATTCTGGTCATTCCTATGAAATTTCCAAAGCCTGACACATGCAGAACTAATAAAATTGATCTCTAGAGATTACAAAAATAAATACTAAGACTCAACAAGAGACAGAAGAATGGAAAACAATGAAAAACTGATAAACATGCATGGTACTTTAATAATAATATGTAGTATTTATTGACATTTACTTTGCACCAGTCATTGTTCTAAGAACTATACATGGATTAACCTCTTAGTGTGCATTATACTTCTGTGAAGAGCTAGGCCAACCATTATTAAATTACCAATATTCAAACTTTGTTTTAAGTAAACTTTTCACCTTAGAATAGGCTTAGATTTACAGAAAAATGGCAAAGATAGGACAGAGTTCTCATATATTCCACACCAAGTTCTTCTTATTAACATCTTATATTAGTATGGGTAGTAGTCAGCATTCTCCAGAGGAACAGACAATAGGAGATAGATAGATAGATAGATAGGTAGATGATCGATGATAGATGGATGCATACATACATACACACATATATACATACAAACATAGCTAGATGATACATAGATTTATTATAAAGAACTGGCTCATGTGATTATGAAGGCTATAAAGTACCATGATCTGCCATCTACAACCTGGAGACCGAGGAGAGCTGACAGTGTAAATTCCAGCCCAAGTATAGGAGGAGAACCAGGTCCCATTTCAAAAACAGTCAGATAGAAAGAGCAATTTCTCCCTCATCCTGTCTTTTGTTCTATTCAGGCCGCCAATGGATTGGTTGGGACCAACTGGGATTGGGCAGGGCCATCCACTTTACTCAGTCTACTGATTAGTATGTTAATCTTATCCAGAAACACCCTTATGGACAATGTTTATCCACATATCTGAGTACCCTGTGTCCCAGTCAAGTTGACATATTAAATTAACCATCATTTAATGAACCAATACTGATTCTTACTAATTCTAAACTCCATGCTCAGATTTCCTTCATTTTTAACCTAATGTTCTTTTTCAATTCCAAAATCCTATCCACGATACCGCATGACACTTGGTTATCATATCTTCTTCAGTTCCTCTTGACTTTAACAATTTCTTTGATTTATCTTGTTTTTGATTAACTTAATTTTGAGGAGTGCCAGTCAGGTATTTTGTTTTGTGACTTACTATTGGAATTTGTCTGATGTTTTTTCTCATGATTAGACTGGGATTATGGGTTGTTAAGTGGAAGAACACAGAGGTTAGCTACCATTTTCACTGCATCATATTAAAGGTGCATAATATCAAAATGATTTACCACTGTTGTTATTAAACTTGATGACTTGTTTAAGATAGTTTTTGTTTTCGTTTTCAGGTTTCTTTTCAAAGAAATGCTCTATGCACAGCCAACACTTAATTAGTGGGGAGTTATGTTTTAACTCCTCAATGTCAGAGTGGCTACTTAAGTAATTTGGAATTCCTCTGCATGAAAGATTTGTCAATTTTTCACCATTTATTAAGTTATTCAGTCATTTGTTTATGTCATGGATGGACTCAGGGTACCTATTTTATACTCTGTGTTGTAATCCAATGCTACTTTATCTTGTTGCCCAAATTATTTCAGCTCTGGGGATCTGGAGCTTTTTACATTGCCTCCCTTTTTCTTTACCTGGATGTAAAGCCTATTAAAAAATGTGGGTCCTCCGATGACTGCTGACCCTGGGAGTTTCTCATGCTCTCACTAGTCCACACTCAGGTCTCATAATTCATCCAAAGTGCCATTTAAGTGTTCCTCAAGTTTATTCCTTCAGCGATTTCTGCTGCAGGTAAGCAGATCTGGTCTCTGACTCTCTGGCTGAGACTGTCTCTCCAGATTTCAAGATGGCGGTTTGCCCCGCGACTTCAGTTCTCTGATAGGTGCAAGAAAAGTAATTGGTTTTCAGTTTGTTTCACTTTTTCATGTGAGCACAGAAGTGTGGCCTCTGAGCTCTTTACATATCAAAGCTGAAGCAGGAAATATTCAACTATTTTTGACCTACCATTACTACCTCCCCCCTTTTTTTAAACGTTTATTTATTATTGAGAGACAGAGAGCCACAGAACGTGAGCAGGGGAGGGGAAGACAGAGAGGGAGATACAGAATCCAAAGCAGGATCCAGGCTCCCATCTGTCAGCACAGAGTTCTACGTGGGGCTCAAACTCACAAACTAAGAGATCATGACCTGAGCTGAAGTCGGTGGACTAACCGAGCCACCCAGGCACCCCTATTACCCACCTTTTTTTAACAGATGGGGAGATTGAAGTCCAGAGAGCTCACATAACTCACCCAAGGTTATGCTCTAGGAATTGCTGTGTCATGGGTTGAACTCAGTCTGATGCTTGTGGTCGTGATCTTAACCACTATACGGTACTCCTTCCATATCATATAACATAACACTATTAAAGATGTGAATAAAATTGTGTTGGAGCAACAAAAGGGAGGGATTTTAGGAATTAACACTCTAATGGAAAGCCTCAGGAAAGAGGAGACTAGTGAGCTGATGCAGAGAATGAGGAATTTACAGGGCAAAGGAGGGTAGGGGCTTCTAGGCAAAGGAACACCAGGTATAAAGGCATAGAGACATTAAAAAGAATGTCATCTGCTCTAATTCAGTTGTTGAAGTTGAAGATGTACATTCAGGATATTGATAAATCTGGAGACAGGCCCTCTGCCTTGTGAAGGACTATCCTAAGGACTGTGCGTGGAATTTATAATTGACAGAGAATGAGTAGAGCCTTTTAAAATTAAAAAAAAAAAAAAAAAAAAAAAAAAAAAAGATGCCTAGAAGATAGCCCATTATAGGTGGGAGATAGGTGGCAGGGAACTTATTTGTGAGATTTTAACTGTGGCAACAATAAAAATTGAGGGATATGTATTTATGTACCTGACAGTTATATGTAATATTTAATTCCCAAAACAAAAGTAGCAAAACACAGTCTCAAGAAACTGATGCAAATATTACTCAGCTGTCTCTGTTGCTGCTTTAAGATTCTCATCAGTACAGAACACCTTGGGTAGAAGACCTTCAGGAGAAGTTTTCTTTATGGCTCAACTACTGACATCACAGAGATTTAAATTCATAATAAAGCTACTATTTACTACTTCCCTAAACATTGTTATGATCACTTATATAAAAATCATGTCCTGTTATTAAAACTACACTTGTAGTTAAAAAATAACAAGTACCATAATCTCAAAATATTCCTATAGTAAATGCTTGAACACAGTGGGGAAAAGCAATTTAAACAAACAATAGACAATGCACTTAAAACACACTTTCTTTCACCTAAGCACACTTGTTTTGAATATGACTTACCATCATGATATATATAAAATGGAATCTATTTTCACCTTTTCTGTAAATTCTGTAAGTTTCAACACTCTTTGTGCCCCCCTCAGCAATGATCTTCCAGATCACATTTCTGTAGAATTTATGGTGAATGGAATTTTGCATTCAGTTCTTCGGCCAGCTACAATATTGACACTCATTCGTCTCCATGCTTTTCATACTGTTATTGCTATTAGCATTATAGAGTTTATCTGTATATCCATGCTGACGTCAAATAAAAATTGAACCTCCAAGGAAAGACAACGATAATTGTTTGCCACCTTTGCATCTTTTTCCTCCCACCCTTTAACAAGAAGCTTAATACTTAAAAATATTAAACGAAAGCCTAATGCCTAAATAATTAAAAAGGAACTATTAGTGGTCAAAACATAAGCTAGTATGAAAGATACTAACTCATTTACTTTTGGTAGTTATCAATTTGTAAGAGAAGCAGTTCCATACAGTAATTTCAAGCAGATTCCATTGCATGATTTTTAAAAAATATAATAGGAGGAGTGGGAAGAAAGAACTCTCTCGGCCTGGAAGTATACTGTTTGTTTATTTTTCTATAGCACTGCCTGAGTAAGGGACTCTGACCCCCACTTTTTGGACACGATGAAACTAAGGAAGGGTGAAAAAACACAGCTAGGTAAGAAGCCAAAATCAGTAACCCACAAAAGGGAGCCAAAATGAATAACTGAACCAAAATAAGGTAAAGGGGGTAGGAAGAAATAGATGTAAAAACAGGAGCACAGGAATGCCAAGGCTGGGTATAAAAAAGAAAAAAGTTACTTAGTAACTAACTACCTGTATTTATTATTTTTTTATTTAAAATTTTTTTTTCTACATTTACTTATTTCTGAGAGACAGAGCATGAATTGGGGAGGAGCAGAGAGAGAGGGAGACACAGAATCTGAAGCAGGCTCCAGGCTCTGAGCTGTCAGCACACAGCCCGATGATGTGAGGCTCTAACTCACAGACCACGTGATCGTGACCTGAGCTGAAGTTGGATGCTTAACTGACGGAGCCACCCAGGTGCTCCTTAAGTAACTACCTTTAAAACACTTAGCACCAAATTAAAAATGTGGAAAGCTAATAAAACAAAACAAAACAAACAAAACACTCCATTTTCTCTGTGTCTCTGTCTCTGTCTCTGTCTCCGTCTCTGTCTCATGCTGGCATATGTGGGAAAATGTTCATTTGCAGAAAAAAGAACGCATATGGGCCAGCCAAAGCTCAGACGGAAGCAGGATTTCAGGCTCCATTGGACTAGCAAAACTAGATGCACAATCATCATTAAACAAACAAATAATAATAATAACAGTTCTACTAGCAATGTGAAATGTAATTAGTTCACATTTTTGTAACTAACAAGTTAATTTTAGTGAAACAACAACCAAAAACATATTGAAGCAGAAAAATCTCAAATGACCATGGGCAATGTTAGTGACATATGAATAGTTTTAAAGGGAAAGCTCTCAACAAGCTACTATATTATCTAGTGTGAAATAAGTTTGCTTGACTGATGAATGGTAAAGTCTCCTCAATGACTGCACTATAAAATCTACAACATAACATATGATATATTCATTGCATAAATAAATATTTAGTATGTCAAACATTAAATAGATTACCAAGGTTGATTCTAAGCAATTTAATAAAATTCAAGGAAAGCATCCAAATTAAGAAACGAAATGGATAGGGGAAAGTTGTAAAAAATGTAAAGAGATGTGAACATAATGGGTCAAGTAGACTTTATCTGCTCAGAGGATTTTGCAAGAATAAACCTATTAAAAGAATAAATTTACTGCAAATCTCGCTCTATACTTTCTGTAGTTATAATGAAACTCATTTAAATGAATATTTGATAAATGCATAAATGAATAAAGATGAAATGAATAAATGAATGGAAAGGGAACGTAAATACTAAATGGTGGAAATTAAATGAATAATTCTCTTGAATAAATCAGCTTCACTCGAGGTTGCCAGCATTCTGTATAGAGTAATACCATCTAAAATGGTAATTTTGAATGGATCACGGTAACGAATTTATCCACACAAGAAGTATATAAATTTATGGCTGTAATCAATATACTCTAAATACACTTCGTTAAGTGCTCTGTCCTTTAAGTGCCTTCCCACATTATATTTAAATGATATTTTCTTCACGGAGTTAGATTATCCAACATTTCTTTCAGTCACTTTTTAACATTGAGAATACTTATATTCCAGGGAATAGGAGAAACCTTTCTCCATGTGTTTTCTTCTCAGAACATTAAACATATTAACCTAATTACTCTCCTTTTTTTACCATTCTTCTTCTGGAACCTTTCCAATTGTCCTTTCTATGGTTGTTTTTGATTAGGTCAGTACAAACCATATTAATCCTAATCCAGGCTATGCTGTCAAATTTAGGATAAGGAAATGTTTTGTGTTTGTCTTCTGAGTAACCAAGCATTTTTGTTTTGTTTTGTTATAACTCATAATCATTTAAAAGGGGACTTGTGCATTAAAATAACCCATTTTTCAACCACAAAGAAAGGTGACTAGAATTATTGGAAAATTAAGCTTATGAATATTTTATAAACAGTTACGGTTTCATACATTGAAGAAAAACCATCTCTTGCAAAACAAAGTTCTCAGATCCTACTCAAATGAATAGATAAGCCTCATGTGTCATTAGAAGAGTGATTATTTAGAGTTCAGTCAGTATTTTTTGCATCCATGAAAAGTTTAAACAATTAAAAAGAGAATCCTTTTTTTAAACTTTAAATCTTAACACAATTAATTTGTTTAAAGTACTTATTCATTTTAAATAGTACAAAGGTAAACGTTAGCCTGATTCACTTTGAATTGTTGCCAAGCCCAAATTAGTGGGCTCGCAACTTAAAAATTTTAATTCTAGGTTTAAAAAAAATAAATCTTACAAAGTTCTAATTATTAATCCAGCAAACTGAAAGGTATGTACTTTTTGAAAATGCACCAGGTTAGCTAGTGGGAAACTCTGTCCCTGTGCCAGATCTGCAATTGACTATACAACTTCAAACACATTTTATAGGTTTTGTCTAAATGTTCCAAGTGGAGAATTATCAATATATTTTTAAATATGTTTTCTTCATTTGATATGTAAAATTGTATTTGTTTTATTATTCTAATGTTATCATTAATGCATATCAAGAAATATATAGCCCTGGGGCACCTGGGTGGCTCAGTCGGTTAAGCAGCCGACTTCGGCTCAGGTCATGATCTCACGGTCCGTGCGTTCGAGCCCCGCGTCGGGCTCTGTGCTGACAGCTCAGAGCCTGGAGCCTGTTTCGGATTCTGTGTCTCCCTCTCTGTCTGCCCCTCCCCTGTTCATGCTCTGTCTCTCTCTGTCTCAAAAATAAATAAACGTTAAAAAAAATTAAAAAAAAGAAATATATAGCCCTTAAAAATTAAAATATATAATAATAACATCTCTTTCTTTGAATACCTCCCAACTTAATAACTAGAGCGTCTCCAGTCTTCGTGCTTTCACATATGTCTTCCTTTTCATCGCTTTGCCCTGCCTAACCCTAGTCCCATTTACAGAATAATATGAAATGTTAATATTTTATTAATATTAAATATCTCTTACATGTGGCTAAACCAATTGTCACTTCAGTCAGTAATGTCCTCTCCAAATTCTGGTATTTCCAGACTATAAGCATCTGTCAATCTACTGGGTGAAAAATAATATCTCATCTCATTTCAATCTTCATTTTGTGATGAAGGGTAAGATTGAACATCCTTTTTATGCTTAATCACCATTTATAATTCTTTTTGGCAAAATTTGTGTTCGTGTAATAACTCTTTTTTCCCATTGGTTGTCTTCTTCATGTTGATTTGGAAGAGTTCTTTATGCATTCTGGATAATAATTCTTTATTGAAAATATATTCCCATTTTCTTTATGGTGCCTTTTAGTAAACAGAAGTTCTTAATTTTTAAGTATGCAAATTTGTCAAAATTTAATGATAGGTGTCTTTGTAAATTGTTTAGGAAATCCTTTTCAATCCCAAAATTATAAAGATATCCTCATTTTCTGTAAATAATTTCAAAGTTTTGTCTTGCTGTCTTTATTCCATCTAGAATAATTTTTTATATGGAGTAAAATAAACACTTAGCTTTATTTTTCTCCATATGGATAATGAATTATTCCAGTATCATTTAGCTAAAGGGTTGATGCTATTCCCAGGAATTTTCAAAACCAGTTTTGATAAATATCAAGAGTGTAATAAATTACTTTGGTCAATTTTTCTATCATTTTCTTACTCCAGTGAAAGTAAATGTTGATATTTGGTGGGGAAGTCATCTGGCCTTACCCTTATTCATGTGTATCTTGGCTATTCATGGCCCTTTGCTTTTCCATACATGTTTTAGAAAGCAAAATATTTTGGGGGATTTTATTTGAAGTACGTTTAATCTGTAGATAAACTTTGGGGACTTGATCATAGCTATAATAAGTTTGTCAACATCTCTCTGTCCTTTTCTTAGTTTTTCTTTATACGTTTTAATCAATTTATTAGATACACCTAAGTATGACTCTGTTATGTTTTCCTGAAATTTGTAAAAATGTAATAATACTTTCCAGCCCTAATAATGCTTTTGTCCTTAATTAATTTAATGTGCATGTATTCAGTGTTCAGTAAATGCTAGGAGCTTGAGATGGAACACAAGTTAACTGAGCATCACACATTTGGACCATTTTCAGTAGTTCTTTATGGCTGACTCCTTATATGTGCCGTAGGTAGTGAAGGAGTTCCAAACATCCGTCTAAAATATGCCACTTTGGTACTTTGACTCTTTTGAGTTGAAAGCACATGAAAAATATCAGATGTAAGAAGAATACTCTAACCTTCCTTCTTTTTTCTTAAAAGCAGGAGATGAAATTCCCATGTGAAAATGTCTTCCCTATAGTAGAAGAAAAGTAACATTCTTATCATCAAGGATGAGAAGTCAAGAACGAGAGAATTTTATACAGGCTTTGTTAAAATAATTTTTTTTTTTATCTTCCTTTAGCTTTTCCACATAGTTTACTTACTTTTCCACAATAGCCTCTCTGTTCACCCTAATATAAAAGCATGCAAGTTTTACCATTTCTTTGGGTCTTCATTCCTTATGAAGGCTCTTGTGTCACATAAAACTTGCATTAAGTAAATTTGTATACCTTTTTCCCGTTGATGTCTTATATCAATTTAATTTTCAGGCTCTGCTTATAAAAAACAAAAACAAAAAACCTCCAAGAACATAAGGTATAATTTTGCTTCCTCAACAGTAATGAGAGATGTTAGCAGTAATAAAAATCACAGGGGGTCCTGAGAGCCTTGTCAAAAAGATCAAGTTTTTCTGAAAACGGTGTGTATCTAGCTTACCCGTGCCTCCATTCATGTCACTACATATGTGATCAGGGCTCATATTCATCATTCTGCTCTGTTCACCCAGGACATTTAAGTCTATTTATATATACAGTCAACATTATTAGTTGGCAATTCTGCATCTGCACTGCTTACACATTACTAATAGGAATTTTCTCAATAAAACTTGATTTTCTTTGAAATTCACACTTTTCATGGGACCCCATTAGTGACCCCACTCCCATCTCCATGGGTGGTTCCAATAGGCTTAAAATTAATTCAGTCTCTTTTGATAGTAATCGGTTCAGAAATAGGCATGCGATTCAATTCAAGTCAATGCAACTCAAGGAAGGGTTTTCTGAGGCTTCTAGAATGACCTTTTATTTTCTGGAAATACCTAGGATGGTATTTGTTGTAGAGAACTTTGTTCATCTTCTGGATATTGTTTTAACCAGATGAGTGACTGGAACTATTGTAATTATCATAATTGTAATTGTGTCAGGATGAAAGGACATGAAGGGGAGCAGAGGGATGAGAAAAATACAGAAATGGAATCATTGGATTTAAGCCACCCTTATTCCTAAACCAACACTCATTGGCTATATTTTTGAGTTGTATTTTCTGTAGAGTTATTATTAACCACAATTTGTCCCAAATAAGTTGGTTAACAGCTCTTGTCTCAGCAAAGTTGGAGTTCTGTCCCTTTTATTGTCAAGATTGTCTTGGTTTGGATGATAAATTATGTAGTGATCAGGGTCTGCTTCATGGGTGCTCAACCAGTGTGGTAGCACAGGACCTTGCCCTCAGAAGGATGCTTCTCTGGGGCTCCTGGGTGGCTCAGTTAGTTAAGCATCTGAACTTGATTTTGGTACAGGTCACAATCTCATAGCTCATAGGATCGAGCCCTGCATGGGACTCCAAGCTGACAATGCAGAGTCTGCTTGGGATTTTCTCTCCCTCTCTCTCTCTGTCCCTTCCCAGCTCTCTCTCTCTCTCTTTCTGCCTCTCCCTCTCCCTCTCAAAAATAAATAAATAAACATTAAAAAGAAGAAGAAGGATGCTCCTCTTGGGGTTTAATGTTCTGAGATTGTGTCTTAAAATTCTTAAAAATTTAATCTTTGATCTTGTGTATTTTATGTGAAGCCCAGTGACACAACAGAGCATGACCCAGGGATGTGGAGCTCATGTGCATTCTCACCTCTTAGCACCTCCCTGGGGTGGGTTCTTGGCCACTTGCTTCGGGCTCCTGCCCAGCAGCCACTGCCAGCATCCACTCTGGGCAGAAGGTTGGGACAAACATGGAGGATTGAAATTGGTGCAGTAAGTTTTAGGGAAGTCCCCAAGTCCATTTAAGGGTCTGCACTTCCGAGTTTCTCTGCACCTGGAGGAATGTAATATTAAATAGAAAATTTGAAACAACAACAAAGACAAAAACAACAAAATACCATGACAGATAAGTAGAGAAACAGTGGAAGAAAGGAAAAACTTTTTTCCTGTTTGTTTTGGACAAGGAACACTACACTTTTATTTTCCAGTTATGTAGCTGGCTCTGGCAGTCATATTAATACATACCTAAAGTCATATTATGTGACACAGCAGATTCTGTATCTGTCGACCTCACAATTACCAGACAAGGTCCGGGTACAGACAGCAAGGCCTCCATGATGTTCAACCATAAGGTTACCATTCACATGCTACTTGGTGTGAATGGCATTTGAATGTCACCCCTTGGATTTATATAACACATCGTACTAAGATCCATGTACAGAAGAGCATCTTTACCAAGAAAAACAAGTTAGACATAATAATTTTAAGTCTAAAAATTTTTTTTTGGCTTCTCTATATATGTACTTTTCAAAATTTCCTTCAAGAGTGAGTGATGCATTTAGTTTTATTCAATTAAGAAATTTGGTAGGGGGCTGGTGCCAGGTGGAACCAAAGTGAGGCTACTGAGCAGGGGCCAGTAGCTCCAGGAGTAACTGTGGCATGTAACAGACTCATGGTGCCTCTCATTGTGATGAATGTGTTCTGGGGCTTCCTCGGCTTCTTGGTGCCCCGGTTCATCCCTAAGGGTGCCAGTGAGGGAATTATCATCACCATGCTGGTGGCATGTTCAGTGTGCTGCTATCTTTTTTGACTGATTGCAATTCTGGCCCACCCAACCCTCTCTTTGGACCGCAGTGGGAAAATGAGACCATTTGATACCTCAAGTATCATTGACCTTGAGGAGGAAGACCCACTCTCCAGCGCTCAGTCACTGAGGTCGCGAAAAAATTCCTCCAGATGCAGACTCAACTCCAAACACTGACCACCTTCTTTGACTTGCCTATTTTGGCCATCAGCTGCCTTAAACATTCACACCACAATTGAATAACTTATTCTACAATGCAGCATTTTTTTCCCGTCACCTTTTCCACATTTTAACGAATTATGTGCCTACTTAACCTGAACTCTGCTGACTGTGTAAGATGTTTATGCACTCTTCTGAGATAGAAGGTGCTATTCTTCTGAGAAGTACAGTGCTCTCTCCTTGTAACCTATGGATTTGAAGATGAGTCCTGCCTGGCCACAACATAGGAATCAGTGAAGTGTTTAAAAACTGTCACAAGACAGGGAGAGTCCAGCAGGGCAGTCAGTAGGAGAGCATGTTCAGAGGGAATGTCTGTCCCAACAGAATTACACCAAAGTATATTTTCAGGATTACTTTCTTGTTTATGCCATCTACTAGAATAAATTATTTTTCTGCTTTCTGTGGAAAAAAAAGAAATTGGGAGGGGATTAAGTTTTAAGATGGAAATAAAATTTATCTTGAATCCTCTACAACTTGAAACTAGTATAATTCATTAAAACCTATATTACTAATACTGAAATACATTTAAATTTTTCTGTGACCATAGGTGATGAACCTTTTGGCAGAGGTGTCATTATACTATGATTATTTAACAACTGAAGAATGCAATGCCACTAGAATTAGATTTTTCTCTCTCTCTTTTTATGTTATTAAGTATATATTGAGTATTTAATTTTATCTTCACTGGATTACCATTGATTTCTAATATTTTATATTTGAGGATTTTTAAAGTTCAATATTTTTACCTACATATGAAGTGCATTTAGTTATGTAAATCATTTAAAAAATTATGATCAGGTTAGGAAGAAAAGCTCATTAATTCTTCAAAAACTTACATATCTTATTCCCTAAATCCAGAAAGACCAAACAATAACCAAACACACACACACACACACACACACACACATACACACACCAAGAAAACCTGAATCTTTATAGGAAAGCAGTCTTTAGAAGTAAATATACTATGGTTTTATAGTTTTGAGTAAGTGAATAAAATAATTTTTTGACTAAAAAAAGAAAGAGAAAAAAGATAGATAGATCTCGGGAGAACAGTTCTTAAGACTTGCTGACTGCTCTGCTATGAATCAACTTGGAACAGGAGAGTGTTAGCAGTGTTTGAAATACATAAAGCACTCTCCACATGATATATGCTAATTGAGTTAAAGTCTCACCTCACATAATTAATTGGAGAATGATAAAGGTCATTAAATTTCAGGATTGCTGTGTATAGATAACAGACAGAACCATAGAGAGATGGAGCAACAAGAAAATGTGAAACAGGAATATGCCTGGAACAGGGAAAGTCGAACAAATTCTGTATAGAGGTTTTGCCACTAATTTTATAAGTCATCAAGGGGAGCCCAAGGCAAATATTACCCCTTCCCACTCTTAAAACCTCCTCTGCATATCTTGTGTCTTGATAGGCATCAACCATCCCATCTTTTCAGCAGAGAACAAATCAACCAACTTTTTCTATGAATAAAGTAAATCTTAGGCAGTAAATCAGGAAGAGAAAATAGACATTCTTTCTGAAATACCAAACATCTGGATTAAATTTTTTTAAAAGAGCATTTTAAAGAAAGATGCAAATGGTTTAGAATAAAACAACCTAAAATTATTGAAATTTACTCACAGTTTTTTAGCTTATTTATATTTTTCCATTGTTTGGAGTAATGTGAATAGAAACATCTCTATAAGCAGTAAAGCATATGATTGACATTTTTTGTAAGTGCTAAAGACTTTTTTGAGTTCTTACTCTTGGTTATGAGAATTCAGGATTTATATGTGCATTTCATAAATCTCAGTAAGTCTAAAGGATTCTGGACAGAACTCAAATATACCTCTCCCCCCGCCCGCAAACAAAAAAAACCCCAAAAACCAAAAACCAAAAAACAAAAAAAAAACCACTCTGTCTCTCTAGGCACCTTTATATTTAGGCACTTCACATAAAAGGAAATCAGAGTAGAAGATTAAAAACTCCAATTCTGTGATCCAAAAATTAAAAAAATAAATACAAGGAAATAAAAAGCCCAATTACAGTTTCCTATTAAACCTTTGGAAGTATAGATATGAAAGCTACTTGAGAAAATTCTATAACAGCCTTCCAAAATACACTATTAAGACATATTCAGTCCTTTTTAATTGCGGATTTTCAAAATTATTGTTGTCAAAATAACCTGTCATGGTATATTGGAAGCTTCATTTTGGGAAGTAACATTGCTTTCTTGTTCAGCTCTGTGGCCTAGAGCCTAACCAATTCCTGAGTGAATAAATCCATCTCCATTGAAAACACAGGTTTATTTGTCAATAACAGAATGATCACAACAAAACCCACATGACAATTTAAATGCAATAATGAGTAAAGATGAACTAGAGATTTTTCATTCATTTAAATTACGAGAAACTGATGAATGTTGATGTCTCAGTTTGATATTTCTTAAAACTAATCCAGTAAGAATATAAGCATTGTTAGTTTTGACATCTTCAACATTTTGTTGTTATTTTAATTTAACAGAGGTTTGCTAATATATGCTAAGTTCTACTCTGAAAATATGATTGAGTACTCTGGTTTATATTTATAAAATAAAGGAAGTCCTTCATCATGTTGACATAACCAAAATTACTTTTAAAATGACTCTATTTTAAATCTAGTTACCAAATACCAATTTACATCTTTCCACTAAGGAGTCCCATTATTTGAGAAAGTTTTTAATCAAGATAAAGACTTCAGTGTATTAATATAGCATATAAAGGACAAAAAAGGACACGGACCTCTTTCAGGATATTTCTTATACGAAAAGTTATCAGGATTGCTACAGCTTCCTGTCATTTGGTCAGCTTTTTAGAGAACAGTGTTGATATTTAAACTCTTCTATGGATGCCAAGACTCACTGTTTAAATATTCAGCTGTAAAACTATTGCCTAAAGCTGACACAGATGCTATTTCTTTTCTTTTGAGTGTATTTGATTTATAAAATTAACTTGAGTTAAAAGTAAAGTGATTTTTTTTTGCCAGGATTCAATAATACAACCAGAAACTTCACCTCAAACTTATGTAATATTTTTTGCACTTATCAATTCTTCTTCAAATAAAATTTTTACATTTTTTGGTTCATGCTATTCATGTAGAAAAGCTTCTTTGAAAATGAACTGAAAAGAGGGAAATATTTTAATGTCATTTCTATTAGAGTGCAAAAAACTTGCTTATCAGTTTCCTGTCCTGATTCTTTACACATTCAGAAAGCCTCTGAGGAGAAGGGCATTTTCAGAAAAACTCTGGAAGAATGACATATGCAGAACTCTGAGATAACTACGTTTCCCTTAATATCAGTCTGCCAAGGAGTAAACTTAAATTAATACACTAACAGAAACAAATAAGTAATGTTGGCTAATGATTATGATATTAAATCAAGGCTTCTATAAAGATCACATTCACTCATATTAGAATATCATCCTGCAATATGTAAATTCACAGAATTTAATAAGTGGGCACTGAAATTATTTCAGCCACTGCCCCTATAAGTTCTGTTTCCTTTGATTCAGACATAAGTAATACTCAAACTTTTCTTCCTTGATTTTCTTTATTTCTTTCTGAACTTAGAATGGCATAGCCTTTTCATTCATTAGTTTATCTTTTCTAAGAACTCAGTGTCACTTTTGCTTTGGTGATCTGGCCGCCATTTTGGTTTCCCAGTTCTGGTACAGCTTTCATCACATACCCCTTATAACTTTGGGCAAGTTACTTGAACTCTCTATCCCTCAATTTCCTTTAGTATAAAATAGAGATAATTAAAGTACATACACATAAGATTTTTGTGAGGATTAAGAAGCCAAGAGCATAAATCACTTAGAATAATATTCAACACATAGTAAGCTCAAGCCACCATTATCCTTAGCACAGGCTCTCAATGTTATTTTCCTCACAAAGCCTACAAAATTTCACACTGCCCTCTCTTTTTGAATATTTACTGCATGTTTATGAAGTAGCATATAATCTATTACTTAATTATGAATTAATTTTCCATATTTGAATCTTGTTACATCAAGGCAATTGCAAATCTTTGAAAATAGTTCGTCTTCTTTTACTTGGTGTTTGCATTCTATAATGTTTGAGCATACAATATCCTTGATAACTTATAATAATATAATAATATTTATACTATAACTATTAATGATATTTATTATCATAAAAAAGATAGCTAGCATTTATTAAACTTTTACTACTGCCAGGCACTTTAGTACTTTACTTGCATTACCTTTTTAAAATTCTCACAACAAGGGTCGCCTGGGTGGCTCAGTTGGTTGAGCGTCCAACTTCGGCTCAGGTCATGATCTCGCGGTTCGTGGGTTTGAGCCCCGCATTGGGCTCTGTGCTGACAGCCCAGAGCCTGGAGCCTGCTTCGGATTCAGTGTCTCCCTCTCTCTCTGTCCCTCCCGTGCTCATGTTCTGTCTCTCTCTCAATAATAAGTAAACATTGAAACAAACAAAAAGAAAGTAAATAAAATTCTCACAACAATACTCTGAGGTGGATTCTGTTTTCATACCCATTTTACCAACAAGAGAGCTGAGGTTTGGAAAGGTGGAGTCATTTGCCCAGGGTCACATAATTACCAGTAAATGTGATAATTGCAGTACCTATATGGGTTGTCACGGCCATCAGCATAAGTCAAGTCACTTCTGATCCACTTTTATAGTCTTAATGGTCCAGGAATTTCCTGTTCTTGAATTGTTGTATAAAGTCCTCACTCTTATTTCTGTAATCCTCTCCGGTCAGTTCTACATAGCACTGCAAGTTCAATTTTTTATAGCTTTAAGTTAGTGATCAGTAATATTTTAAAGCCTTCTCCTTGTCAAATCTCTACAGGATTTTTTCTGTTCAATGAAGGAGTGTAAAGGGATTAGAGTCTGGCAACATCCTATCAGTGTTTACCTACATTGGCTCTTTAAAATTTGTAACTACTTTCCATATTTGTATAACAATTGCTTCATTAATATGGAACTCTTTCAGGTTTTATTTTACAGCTTCCTAACAACAATTTGTCACAGAACAAAATAGTCAATCTCATAGAATATTAGATTTGGATGTGATTTTAGAGACTATAGTCAGTCCAGTATCCTTAGTCAATGAAGAAACCAGAGCCTAAAGAAGGGTTTTTCCCATGTATCTTAGTTAGGGTAACAGCAAGCTACTGTAATAGAAGTCCAAAAGTAGGGGGACTATAAAAAAAAAAGTACTTTTTTCCTCTCTTTTCTCTGCAGTCTTTATGAGAAAGGCCTAGATCATCAGAGACCCTTTTCCACTTTGTCAGAAAGCCAGGTTTCTTTCAGCTTTGCTCCAGTTTTTCCTGCAGTATTTTCTTCTTGTCCATGACAGAAGATGAGACACTGCCTCAAATATATCTACAATGAGGAAGGGGAACAAGAGTATATTATAAAAGTATCTTCCATCTAAAGGCCCAGATCCCAAGGGGTACATGACACACTCACTCATATCCTATTCTTGAGCTTTATTACACAGTCACATCTAAGTTCAGGTGAGACTACGGAATGTATTCTAGGCGGACAGCTATGTACCTACAGACAATTTGAGCACTATGGAAACAGGGTAACTGAGCTTTGATGACTACCTGAAGTCCCAGAGGGCCACAGACAATAGAGATGGAAGATCTATACCACCAAAATAGTGATTTACACCACAGTATGTTGTATAAACCTGTGATGCTAATGTTTTACAGTGCATTGGTTCAGTATTATTCTTTTCCTGCTTATGTTATACATAGTTGCTACTTTGGCACTGTTTGTTTCCTACTAAAGTTTTTGAGAATAAAAGCACTGTTTCCATCAAAACTGTTCTATATCTTAAGGACAGCAGACTTTTTAGGGAATCATGCTGTGACTGATTTTCTTTACGTAATAAAGATACACATACAAAGAGCTATGCTTAATCTATACCCAGAGCTTTTTGGAGATGAGGAGAACAACAAAAGAGTTCAACAGTTTATATCAATCAGCAACATGCAAGTCTTTGAGTCATAGACTACAGGAAGAGTCATCCTTATATGTGTGGGTTGCATAAATAATTTCATTGGTGGGGTGCGTGGGTGGCTCAGTCAGTTAAGCGTCCAACTTCGGCTCAGGTCATGATCTCAGAATTCATGAGTTCAAGCCCCGCATCGGGCTCTGTGCTGACAGCTTGCTCAGAGCCTGTAGCCTGCTTCGGATTCTGTGTCTCTCCATCTCTCGACCTCTCCCCTGCTCATGCTCTGTGTCTCTCTGTCTCTCAATAATAAATAAACATTAATTTTTTTAAAAAAATTCTAAAATAAAAAAATAAAAAAATAATAATTTCATTGGACCCAATAATGAGATAAATTATTCACATTTGGATGGAGAATATTTTGAATCAAATTCAGGAGGCTGTCTGTCTTATCTCTATATCTATTTTTTTATAGCAGTGATTCTTTATAATGCCTTGATTTCATGATAAAACCTAGTCAGAATTAAACTTAAGGAGTTCAAAACCAAATAATTATTTGAATTGGGCTCCAATAACTAATTGGCTTAAAACTGACTGCACAACACTATACATGGTTACAGCAGGGCAGAGGATAAGATGTGGTTAGATCCATTTGGCCCACTCCTTCATATGTATTTGTTAGTTTATCAAGATATTTTTGTACATAACTCAGGTGGGAGTCTCCAGAATTTGTCATTTGACCCACAAACCCTACTTAAACTCTCTAAACTTTACTTATCCAAACTAACTGATTTGTTACAGTGTTCAGTACCCATGTGGAATGTAAATAAAACGGGAATGTAGACAAAATGTCTTTCAAGGTCAGGGAATTACATATAACTCTGGTGTATCATTAAAACAAACAATAGTAATGATATTGTCATATAATGACTCTATATTACCCATATTGTTAATAAATTCCTTAAGTTAGGAGAGTTGAGATTATGAATTCTAACTGAATATCTGTCCAATGAATTTCTGCTCTTACAGATGCATTCACATATGATGCATTTGTTCACCAGTGGATAATTGTTTATTGCCAGTTCTGGAATTTGAGTGATGTGAATTCTAATCCAAGCTTACTCACTTGTAAGATATGTGGGTTGCTTAGTTCAGTTACATTCTCTGATTTATGCTATAGAAGAAGAAAGTGATACTTAAAAGCTTTTAAGAGGTGGCAGAAATTGTTTTAAGAAGATAAAAAGGTCACTAACAGAACTACAGATATGTGGTATGCGTCCAACAAATGGTAGCCATTTCCGCTCCATCCCTGATCCCATATTTTCCTGGGCAAAGATTGAGTCTTACTTATTTCCATATCTCAACAACTTCTAGTGAAATGCCTTATACACTAGAAAGATATTAGTTGAATTAACCTGAACTGAAATAGAAGATGAAAGAAAATATCAGCATAATTCAAGAGAAAACATTTCTCTTGGTTTATATTACCTGAATATCTCAGGTGAAAAATCTACTTTATTTTCTTTTCTGGTCTGAAATATCAGGTAATGACCTAAATTCTCCAACTTAGTTTGTGTGCAAAGACTTCTTCTAAGATGAATATTTATGGTTTTTCTTAGGAACTAAAATGATTTGGCAGTTGTTCAATTCACTAGACGTGCTATTAAAACAGCATAACTGATTCAGCAATTTCATTCAGGTGCAGGTTTGCCTAATGTTGGAGACCTCCTGCAATAATGTGGAAAAATAAATAGGAAATTCAGAGGTTACACCAGTTACATAGTCATTAGGAATAGGCTCCATAGTGACTTGAAGTGATTTTCTTAATTGTAATTTCTCCCTTTTTCCTTATACTTGAGTTTTAAATTATAACTGACTACCTTCTTCAAGTTTTCATGACAGGCCTCGTGCAGACCTTTAAGTATACATAAAGAAGAAAACAGATGTTAAATCTCTTCCTCACCTAAAATACGAGTAAGGACAACACACAATTAGCACAAGAAAAAAGTCAGCTGTATTTATCAAAAACTGTTTTCCTCACACTTTTTTTTGGTAAATTTTTATTTTTATCTTGAAAAAAAAAAACATTTTAACCCATTAAAGCAATGTTCACCTTAGAATTTACATATTGTATTACCTGACAGTCTTTCAAAATGTAATACTATAAGTACATACTTCATCAATGTAGATGGTAAATATGCTCTCATTACTTATATTTCTAATGCTTAAGAATCCACTGTAATTGATTGTAAGAATTCCAGTATCTCTCTTCACTCACTCCTCCCATATCGATGCTCACACCACCCAAAGGTGAGGGTAGAGTCCCATTTCTAAAACCAGCCAGAAAGTCTTCTACTTGAGTCATTTCTCATGACCATATAAGACTACAGAAACACGGAACTGCTCTGGTCCCATAGTCTTTTTTATAATCTACAACAAACCTCTCTAGTGATCTGTATCAATGCTTCAACTCAAAGGTTCCCCACCCTGGGGATTGCCTTCCCAATTCTCTTAGATTATGATCTGTTTTTCACTGTTCCCCAAAGAAAACAATAAGAGGTAGGTTGAGCTCTAAAGAACTAAACCACTCCCAACAAATGGTTAGGGTAACACATTAGCCTGAATCACTAGTTTAGACTCTCCTCTCCCCGTGGATTGTTATTGTTTTATTGATTTATTTTTAATGTTTTATTTATTTTTGAGAGACACAGAGAGAAAGAGCATGAGTGGGGCAAGGGCAGAGAGACAGGGAGACACAGAATCTGAAGCAGGCTCCAGGCTTTGCGCTGTCAGCACAGAACCCGACACAGGGCTTGAACCCATGAACCATGAGATCATGACATGAGCTGAAGTTGGATGTTTAACCAACTGAGCCACCCAGATGCCCCTCCTTGTGGATTATTTTTAAGTGTACTGGTCAAGTAATGAGTTTCTACCTTGAAACTCAGGAATCAGGGATTGGGAAGTTTAGCTAAATTGATCCAATCCCTCTTTAAATTTGTATTCCAGAGTTTTCATTAAGTGATAGCATCTTTTGAATAAAAATAAATGTTATATATTTTATCCTGTTTTTAAATACATTGTTTCAAAAATTTTATGTATTCAAATAATTCAAATAATAAGTATTCTTAAGTCTTTGAATAGATATGAACTAAAATTTTAACATACTAAAGAATTGGATGATGTCAACACTGGTAGACAATTGAATTATAGACTATGTTTCTGTTATTGAACTATGGTAGCATCATGGGAGCTATAAATAGAAATATTGCCATTTTGAGGGTGCCTGGGTGACTCAGTCAGTTAACTGTGTCCAACTGTTGATCTTGGCTAAGGTCATGATCGTACAGTTTGTGAGTTCAAGCCCTATCTCTTGCTTGGGATTCTGTCTCTCCCTCTCTCTGCCCCTACCTCACTCTCTCCCTTTTTTCTTTCTCAAAATAAATAAATAAACTTTAAAAAAGGAAATATTGTCATTTCTTATCACAATTAGTGGAGAATATCCTCTCCTGTTCCTTTGAGAATGTGTTGGACTTAGTGACTCAACTCCAAGAAATCTAATATGGCAGAAGTGAACATGTATGACTTCTGAGACTAAGTCATAAAAATCACTATGGCTTCCTCCTTGACCTCCTCTCTTAGTTTGCTCTTCTGGGAAAATCTAAGAGCCATGTCATAAGGATATTCAATCAGGCATATGGAGACAGCCTCATAGTGAAGAACTGATGCCTCCTGCCAGCAGGAGGCAGCAAAGAAGTAAAACCTATTCAGCAGCAAAGAAGTAAAACCTATTCCAATAGCCACATGAGTGGGCCATTCTGGAAGTAGCTGATTCAGCCTCAGTTGGGTCTGCAGATGACTGTAGCTCAGATGACATCTTGACTAAAATTTCATAAGAGACCTGTAACTAAGAACCAACTAGCTAAACCACTCACAAATTTTTTAACCACATAAACTGTGAGATAACAAATGTTTATTGTTTTAAACCATGCTAACTGTGGTAAATCCCACTAAATTCATGGGAAACTTTTCATGCAGTAATAAATAACTAACATCATCTTCAGATGGTAATTCCTTGCACTGATTTCTACCATTCTTTAACTACTTATCCTAAATTTTGATAAATAAATCAGCTGATCAATTGCTGTTCCAAAGTTTTTTTTTTTTTCAGAATTATTTTCTATACTCTGCATGGTAGAAAATCTCTAACAGGTGATTTAGCTTGATTATACATATTGCAGCATATTGTTTGCTTGTCCCCAAACTTCCCTTCAGTGCTGATAAACTAGATAGAGCTCCACAATTTGTTATAGACTTTTGGCATCAGAATAAACTTTAAGGGCAATCTACTATAGCCTATCAATTAACCAACTAATGCCAAAACTAAAACATCCATTCAAACAGTCATCTCTGTTTGAACTCACAATATCCAAGGAGCAGGCTTATTTCTGTAGACAGCTCTCACATTTAGAAAATCTTCTTTTATATTAGGTTTTCTTTAAAAATTTTTAGTAGTTGGGGCACCTGGGTGGCTCAGTCAGTTAAGCGGCCGACTTCGGCTCAGGTCATGATCTTGTGGTCCGTGCGTTCGAGCCCCGCATCAGGCTCTGTGCTGACAGCTCAGAGCCTGGAGCCTGTTTCGGATTCTGTGTCTCCCTCTCTCTGGCCCTCCCCCGTTCATGCTCTGTCTCTCTCTGTCTCAAAAATAAATAAACATTAAAAAAATTTAAAAAATTTTTAGTATAGTTGACACACGTTGAATTAGTTTCAGGTGTACATCACAGTGATTCAATGTCTCCATATGTTATGCTATACTCACCACAAGTGTAGCCACCATCTGCCACCATGCACCACTATTACAATACCGTTGGCTGTTTTTGACACTTTCAACCTCGTGTACATTTTGAGGTCAGTCCTACAGAATTTCGCTTCAGAAAACAACTCTTCCCTTTAAAACCCAAGGATGAAAATCTATTTTAACATCTAACACCTATTTCTGGAACATCTACAGAGTTCAATAAATATGAGTTATTAATTTTACCATAGAAAACTGAAAAGAAATACAAATCATCCTCAAACACAACAGGGAGACTGAAAGAATAGAGGAAAAAAGAAAGCAATTAAATAAACCACAAAAGATAGCAAAAAAACAAAACAAACAAACAAAAAAAAAACAAGGAGAAAAATAAGCTGATGGGACTCAGTAGCTCAGGAAAGGGATGGAAAACAAAATAGTCATCTCAGAAGCAACAAAAACTACACAGAAGAATACAAATGATAGTCAAAGCAATAAAGAATCAGCCTGAGGAAACCATCCAAGTATTAAGAGACAAAGAATGCCAATACAAAAAAATTACCCAATGATAAATAAGAAAGACAGGTAAATGAATTCTAACACATACATAATTGTTTCTGAAAAAGAAAAAAGAAAAAATGAAACAATAAAATACATATACTCAAAATGAAATAGAAGAAAAGTTTCCTGAAATAAAAACTTTAATTTGAAGGGCAAAAAAATACACATAGTAATCAAATATAAGACACACCATGGTGAAATTGAACTGAACTTCAGGAATGAAGAAGCCTGTAAGTAATCTAATAAGCAACAGGGAAGGAGGGAAGGCAAGAAACATAATTATTGAACCATTGTGTAAGAAGTTTTAATGCAAAAAGGAAAAAAAACTCAAGAAATTTATACCCATCTAACTTCCTTTGATTAAAAGGCAACAATCAAACATTATCAAGTATGCCAGAATTGGGGGGAATATAGCATTTAAGAGTCTATCAAAGTAAATTTTAAAAAACGGACTACCTCCTTGGTTGGCCTTTGAAGTGGATTGGAGGCTGGGAAGAACTTGGCCTGTATGGTGGCAGTAACAAGGAAAATGACTTCTGGTTATAGAGGGCACCAAGCAGAGAAGAAAGATACAATATGGAAAGGGGAAGACTAGATTGGACCCAGTGGTGTTAAATTGTAATTGGATGTGTAGGTGTAAGTTTTCTTTTTACTTACTTCATTTCCTGAATTTTTCTGTGACAAATTATATATATGAAAACTCCAACTGGAACAATTAAGCCATCTATGTTGGGCTTCATTAATTTCTTTCCAACATTTACTTTCTGTTTTTTAGTGTACAGACAAGTAAGCAAAAGGGATGCTAACAATTCTACTTTTGATGGCCACACACATTGTGAGTACAAATTGATCAAGCAAGGAAACTTTCGGTTAGTCACTCCCGAAATGGGAGTGTTTTCAGGGGATGTAGTAACACTATCCAATGGCAAATTTTTCAAGTCAAATCCATATAGGAAGTCATATTTTCCACTTAACTGGGTGGAATATAACCTTCTCTTTCTTTTAAAGTAGCAGATCATATAGCTTTAGGCAGAAAGTACAAATACAGGACCATAGAGGGCCTCTTCATGTTGAGAAAACATGTACATGTTCAATTCTTAGAACTTCCTGGTAGTTTAAAAAATAAAGACATAATAAAAAAGGTATATAAAACTCATGGAATATTTTAAATGTTTGCATTTAATATAATCATGCATTTAATACACACACACACACACACACACACACACAACAAGTACAACAGAATGTTGTTATCCACTAGATTCTTAGAAGGTTTGTATTAAATATAAAATTAAATATCTAAACTGTGAGACCTGGGCTAACTGGCTCTCTCACAAAACCCAGAAAACACAGAGGTGTGAACTTATGGAATTAAGCTTGATTCTCAGTCAAAAATTTGCATTATTGGAAGATGCTAACCTTTGTAAAAATCAATTAACTTTTTAGGCCAAAGTAATTTCGTTGTTAAAGGAGAAAGGTCTGCAACTGAAAATAAGACCCTTTGAAACCACCAATGCCGATCTGGTGGAACAGAAAAATTACAGTTTGTGTAGTAGAGGATCAATCAAACCTGAAGAAGAATCCAAATTAGACCAGAAACAGAGCTAAGTGTTGTCAATAGTTCCCAGTTGAGGCAAAACTGGATATTGGTATCAGAACCCAAAAAAGATCCATTTCTCATCATATATTGTTATGCTAAGTTTAAACATTATGTAACTAAATGTTATGTAACATGAATTCAATCACTACCTTTTTAATGTGTGTTTATTTTCTTAACTTCCCAAGTAAACTTCTTCCAAATATTGTAGAATATGGAAAGATCTCAACTGAATAAAGAGTAGCTCAAGAATCTGATATTTAAAACACATTTTCTGAATTATCCATCAGCTCCAAATAATAGACCTTATTGATTCACTCAGTAAGCACTTTTTCAGAATCTTCAAGGTCCAAGAAATTTGCCAATTACTGTAATTGCAGAAATGTACAAGGCACACATTGCCCTCAAATGATCCTAAATAGTGCTTCTTGTCTTGGGATAGAAACATAAACCACATGATATGGAAGCATAGAGGATAGCACTTAACTTAAACTAGCATCATTATAGGAGTCTTCTTAGGGAAGATGACATTTAAAATGAATGTTAAACTATGAGAAGGGGGTCTCATGGGGGCATGCATGAAGATGTTGAGGAATTAGAGTGTGACACACTTTGAAACCTGAATATTTTAAAATCTTAACAACTTGGAAGGATAAAAAGAAGTCAATTCATGGAGGATCTTGAATATCAGCTAAGGATTCTTTCTGCATCTCACGTACTGAAGAAAAACGTCAATATGTTTTGGAAGCATTATTTGTTAGCACCTTTTGAAGGAAAGCACAGTGAGAATTTTCATGCACTCAGCACAGGCAAAGCTCAGACACAACCTGGAAGAATTTACCAAATCAGTATGACAAATATTTGGGGTCCATCTATTTCAGTTTTATCCCTAGATATGGAAAATGATCTCTTAGTGTCAACTATGGCTTCTGGCATCTCTATTTCTGGTTTCCCAGAAATCTCCTTGTGACCTCAGACCTCTAAAGTCTTTGCTGCACAGTTTTTCTGACACCAGTGTGCTTTCCCCACCAGAAGGTTTAGAGAATTTCTTTCCTTGTTTTTCTGAAATTTCAAAAGGACTTTTCTTAGGTTATGGTATGTTTCATGTATGGCTATACCCTGAGCTCCAAGAAAAGCTTGGCATTTGGAGGGCCCATGCATTTTGAACAATAGAAATTCTCTACACAGAGATCAGGAGTTTTTATTTCAGTAAATTCTTGATTATTGCTAAATCTCAATTTTCTTTAAATTCTTGACACTTTTTTAGAACTTGTTAGACTTTCTGAATTTACTCTCTGTGCCACTGAATTTTTACTTTTCATACCTTCAGTTTATTTATTTATTTATTTATTTTAAGATGAACTTTACCCCCAGTGCGGGGTTTGAGCTCACAACCTCCAGAACAAGAGTTGCATGTTCTACTAACTGAACCAGCCAGGGTCTCCATTTTTTTTCTTTTCTTTTCAATTTGTAGTCTGGAGATTGTCTCAATTTGATCTTCCAAGGCATTATTTTTGACTTTTCAATTCATCAGTATTTTTACTTCTAAAAGCATTATCTTTCTGACAACATGAATTTAAATATTTTATTTTATTTTCAATGTCCCTTCATGTACATCTTCATCCTCTCCTGTAGTTACTCTTTTGGTCATTACAATCCTTCTCATTTGTTCTGTAGGTTTTCCTCAAAGAGCAAATTTTGCCCATTTATTTCTTAGCAAGAAAGGCCTAGGATTTTAAAATTGAGAGCTGCAGTAAATTTTCTCCTCTCCTCTATGGGTAAGTTTTCCCCACCACCATGTCTTCCTTAAACAGGAGGTCTGACTTGGAGCTCTGCTTCCAAGGGAGGATTATGCCTTAACTCTGAACTTGACTTTGAGTAAAGGAGCAGGCCAGCTGGCTGGGCCACACTCCCTGGAGGCCACACTCCATACCCATCTCTTCTCAAAAGCTTAGACAGTGGTCTTCTGGCTTTTGCTTAAACCTAAACAATAGGCTAATCAATAGTCGAAATGGACTGGAAGTTGTTCCAGAACTTAACAAAATTGGGCCTTGAAAGACTAGTTTTTATCTTCTATACTCTTCAATATTCTGATATTAGCATTAGCCTTGAAATCTTAGCTATCGGTCTGCAAAAATTTAATGTTCACTTTCTTAAAATTTAAGAAAATGTCTGATTCATTTTCTCACTGCCCATCTTTTATAAACAGAGTGAAACAATAGCATGATTTCAGTGCATATAAATAGAAATCATTTCTGCTATCTTCCTCAAGGAGAGGAGGAAAATTGTCTCTTTTCTATCTCTGCACACACTTGATGTTTGTTTTTACTCATATTTATGCATACATTGTATATTTTGAATTTTTATTTTCTTTTTAAATAGTGTATGTTCACTTTAAAATGTATGCTAACTTAGAACATTTTCTTAGATTTAAGAATTCACAGTTTAAGTAAATTAGATATACATCCAACAAATTTTTCAAAAAGATTAGTAGATGCATTGAAGAATAAAATATTAGCAACTGGTTCATTTAACAAGCTTTTTTGAAACTCTCATGATTTATTACTATGGTCCATATTTGAGATTAGTATGAGAGATTTAAACTAAAATTATAATGGAATTCCTTAATCACACCAGTTCTATATCTGATGCCAATAATAATAAAACTTTTTAAATATCAATCTTTCTCTCAAGACATTGTTAAAGGTTCCATTCATTTCTTTTATCCTCAGTAGGAAAACTGAGGATTTTTCTCCTTAAGAACTTAGGGATTCTTCCTTTCACTTGGAAGTCATTTGACGGGCCTCTTTTCAACTACTTTTATTTTCTTTGCATCAGTAACAAAATCATTATTATTCTCATCACCAAGCTCTAGTTCATTATCTGATAAAAACAAATATTCCTCACACTCAATTTTGTATATTTGATTTTTCTTATTTAAATTTAAATAATGCCTATTTCTCAATAGGCATATTCTCTCCACTTGCTAGAAATGAAAATTCATCTTTTCCGTAAGAGAATGATCATTCATCTCATTCGTATATCTTGATTACCATTTCCCCCTTCATCACGGATACCTAAGATACTTATTTGTCTGTTACTTTTATTATTGTAATTAGTTACTATGCATCCTAAGTGTTTCTGGCATTTTCTGATATTTAACATACACGTAGCACAAGAAAACAATGAACCAATGTATAAATAAACTTCAGCCCTAAGAAAGAGTTCTGGACTTGACAAGGATAATTGGATTATCCCCTTCTATTTAAATGAGACCAAAAGCATACCAAAGATAGAACATTTACTTAAGCTTTATCCATTTACCACAGTATAATATAACAATTTGTCCAACATGTAAGAGATTTTATGAACAATGAACTTTCTTTAACTGAAACCAAAATAGCATTAAGATCTAACATGAGAACTGGGGCAGGGGGAAAGAAGAGACGGGAGTAAGGTAGTAGTTTCATAAGTATCTGAAATGTCAGCTTTGAAGATAAGCATTAAACCAGACAAATTGATTCCAACAATAACTTCCCTTCTAGCCTCGGCTGATGTGCTTGCAATCTGGTTTGTTGGTTGCTGGAACCAACTAAAAGATGCAGTTAGCCACCCCAGAAGAGATATTCAATGATGTTGTAAAGAACAAGTGAAATTGCTGTGTTTAACTATAGAATAGTGCTTCCAGTGACCCTCTGGGAAAAAGTCAGTCATGTGCTCTGGACAGTAGAACGATAAGCATGAAAAAATATTTTTATAATTCCAAGCATAAGATTCCAGGAATATGAGGGCAGAGGGTTGAAAAACTTTTTTGAAGATGCAATTTTAACTATAAAATCAGGAAGAGGAAAAATTGGAGAGCTATCAAACACACACACACATTTGAGTCATTGAAGCTATCTAATAAAGAATTTTTTAATAAAGCAGTATCATAAGGTTTTCTCCAAATATACTTCTTAAAATTATAAAGAAAGTGTATTTTTGTATATAGTCAGTGTAGAGTCAACCAAAGACAGTTCCTTTTACTGAATAAATTATTTTTACTATAATATAGATAGGGATGTATGAGACAAAATGTTTGTTGAGAAAAATATATTTATAAGAAGCTATGCAGACATAAGTACAAATATATTTATTATGTTATATACATTTTACTACTTTAAAAGTAAATACTATCTTATCTCATAATTACTGATTTGATATGTTCATACAAGAGGATGCTGTTCACACTGTTGTCATCAGTAGTTTATCAAGTTATTTATCAAAATGTCTCAATGATGGAATCATGCAGCACTCTCCTACTTAACTTTAGTAACTAGTTTTTAAGATTCTGATTCTGGGAGCGCCTGGGTGGCTCAGTCGATTAAGCGTCCAACTTTGGTTCAGGTCATGACCTCGTGGTTCACGGGTTCAGGCCCCGAGTTGGGCTCTGTGCTGACAGCTCAGAGCCTGGAGCCTGCTTCAGATTGTCTCCCTCTCTCTCTGCTCCTCCCCCATCATTCTCTCTCTCTCTCTCTCTCTTTCACAAAAATAAATAAAAATTAAAAAATTATTTTAAAAGATTCCAATTTTGGAATCTAGAAATATAGTTATCAATTTATCTCCCAATATGCTTATGAATAACATGGGTAAAGGTAGATGGAATGAGTGTGACATTAGGTATATTTGTAATTGCCAGACTCCTGTGTTCAAGTATTGCTAAACAATGGACAGATGGCTAACTGGAAAGTGACTTTTACCACTCACTGTATAATCTTCCCTCAGTTTCGACCTGTTCAACACATATTTTTGATGTGAATAAAGACCTTGATACCAAGTATTTCAAATGTCACAAAGCTGAGAAAGAGTTTATATTTTGGATGACAATACTAGATTCCAAATGAATCAAAAGTTGTAATATTAAAAATATCAAAAATTTAGCAAAAATTCCAATAAAGCTGGAGAATTTTAAAATATATTTAAAATATCACAATAAAAATATTTATATTTGAAAAATACATTAAGATCCAAAGAGAAAAATATGACTCAAAGTTTGTAAGAAGAAAAAATAGTTATTGATTTTGGTTGACTGCAGGTTGAAGGTAAGATACATTATCTCTACAAATACATTTTTTTATTTTGGTGACAAATTTTCTTTCTTTATTGAAGGCACAACAAATCTATAAACCAAGCATTAGGCCTTAAGATGGCATAGTATAACATATAAACTTGTTGAATCACTAAATATCTGTACTATTATATTAAATACTAGGATTCAAAATTCTAAATGGATATTGATAGATTGAAGGCATTACCAGAGAATGGCAAATAATATTAAGTAATCAACTTATTTACTCAACAAAAAATTTCTAAGTCCCTATTATATACTTCTTCAATCTGATGGTAAGCAAGGCAAGTATAGGTGGGGGCAAATATTAGATAATCACTTAATTAAGTTTGCTATGGAAGCTGGCAAAAGAAATTAAGTATATTTTGTAATGTATTTAGAAAGTCCTAGATTGATTTAATCTAGGAGATCATCTGGCATCTGCAATCTGCTAAAGGGTTTACCTGGGAATACATGTTGTCATACTAAGTCAATCTTCATAAGATAAAAACCCTTCACCATTTTAGTTGTATGGTTTTTTAGTGATAAGTATGTTGTTGGTTCAAATTATAGCAGTGTCTACATGCACAGAAGCCAGTGGTTTGACATTACACATTACAAAATGTGTCATCCAAAGTGGAATCTCCCTTCACAGAAAATAAGAAGGACATAAAAGGAAATGTGGAATGGTAAGATGAAAACTGGAAGTGGTATCAGGAAAACACAAACAAGCTCTCTCTTCAGGGATCCAGGATATTTGTAGAATGAACCATTTGGGGGAAGGGATTCATGAGGAAGGTGTTCATTGGTAACTTATAACAATCTGCCAATAAACTGGCACAGGCTTCACTCATTATGTTTGATAAATAACAGCACATGTTTTATCATATCAGGAGTTATTCAATATGTAATCACTAGATTTACTTTTTTTACTCTTTTTCCCAAGCTTATTAAGCTACTTTCTATAACCATTTTTGAATGTTATGTATTGGGTTATGCCATTTAATATTTTCCCCAAATGTTTAGGTTGGGTGCAATATAAACTTCAGTGAGATACAGTTAAAATAATATAATTTTAGTTAAAATGTCATTAGTTTTAGTTAAGATAATATAATTTTAGTTAAAATAATATAATCTATAGATCTATGTAAACAGCTATCAACCATGTAAAGATGTGCCATTTCACTATTTGCTGAAAGAGATTAATGTCAGCTCTGTTTATGCAAAGGACCCTGCACTCTTCTCTCAGAATATCTTTATATGTTACCATATGAAGTATGATTAACATGAGGGTATTGCTGATAATCCTTATCCTAAATATTAGTAAACTTAAAAACTTACCTAAATATAGATTTTTAAAATCTGTACCTAAATAATATTTTCCTCCTCCATTTTATCACCCATTACACTGTGCGGAGCAATGCCCTGTAGAACACCCAGCATAGGAATGCAGCCATAGGCTCTCTGGGATTTTTTTGTTAGGAATATCCATGATTTTATGAGAACCACTGTTATATCCTATCCTTTACAGAAAACCACAAAAAAAGTTGATTAGCTACCACATTATGCTGAATTGTGAATATAATTTGATATGCTTTGAGCATATTGCAATAGCATTATCAAACATTTTTTTCTATTCTCAAAATCAGAGAAAACTAGTGCTTCCCCAGAGTAAGTTTGTTTCTGTCTTACGAACACTTGTTATTTCCCTGTTTGTCTTAGCAGCATATAAGCAAAGGCACAAATTTGTGGTCAGATTCTAGCAAGTATGTTAAGCTTATGAAAAGTTTTCTTTGTGCAATTCAGCTTGCCCTTGGCTTACCTGTGTTCCATCACTTACTCAGATCCCTTATTTATTTAGCTTATCTTTTGGTACTGATTTCACCTGATATGAATATGGCTATAGCAAGCTTCATTTTGTTTGTTTTATCTTTTATGTTTTTTCCATTCATGTCTTTTATATATTTTTTTTTCTTATGAGTTAGGTATCACACTCGTAAATGGTATATAACAATCTTTTAAATCCTTTCTGACAATTTTCATTACTATTGCCAGTCTTAATATCTTTATATTTATTGTGATTTCTATTATATATGGATTTACTCCTATCATCAAATTTTAGGCTTCCTGTTTGTTTAACTTTCTGTGTCTTTTTTCTACTTGCTTTCTTTTATTGATTGATTCTATAGAAGTATAATTGACAGAATATTTTATTAGCTTCAGATGTACATCATAGTAATTTGATATTTTTATATGTTACAAAATGATCCCCATGATACATCCTGTTACCATTGTCACCATGCAAAGTTTTTACAGTATCATTGACTATATTCCCTCTGTTGTACATTACATATCTATGACATCTATTTTATGACTGCAATTTTGTATGCCTTAATCTCCTATTTTTCCCATCCTACCCCCACCCCTCACCCTTCTGGTTACCAATGGTTTTCTGTTTCTGTGAGTCTTTCTGTATTGTTTTATTTGTTTGGTTTTTTTAGATTCTACATATAAGAGATATCATGTGGTATCTATCTTTCTTTGTCTGACTTACTTCACTTAGCATAAAACCCTCCAGGTCCATCTACTTACTTTATTTTATATTGAGGTTTTATTTGCTTGACCTGTTTGGAAGTTGAATGTCAATATACTTCTTTCTCTCCATTTTGGCTTTCCCTTGCTTTAGACTACTCTAGTTCATCCTTTTACTGACACTATAGCCCTTTTAGTAGCAGTTTGGAAGGACATCTCCTGTTCATGGTTTATCTTCGTAATGAACATACATTTTTTTTCTCTTACTCTTTACAAACTTGCATATCCATCAAAACTGAATATGAAGATCACCCAATTTCCAAGGCCTATAGGAATATACAAAGCGATATACAGAGGAAGCTGATTTCTTCACTTTATAGCTGCAGAGGATTCATTTCTGATTATTTAGGAAAAGTTTTGTTATATTTTTAAATTCAGGCTTGTCGGTGATTTTCAGTGGTAAAAAGTATATCAAGTTTGCCATACTTCTAGGAAAAGAATCACTTAGGAGAATTTAAGAAGATAAAAAAATAATTGTCAGTGCAGACCCAAGAGGGTAACGTTACAATGATTTGTGTCAAGTATACATTCCTCCGTACTCCCATTTCTAGAGTTCCTGGAGTGAACATTTTTACTTTAAAACTTTTTAGTACACATTCGATGGGATTAGTACACATTCTAATTAACAACTTCAAA
Source organism: Panthera uncia (assembly GCF_023721935.1). Lineage (NCBI taxonomy): Eukaryota > Metazoa > Chordata > Mammalia > Carnivora > Felidae > Panthera > Panthera uncia. Next base: position 88,526,407 of record NC_064810.1, read on the forward strand.
ATCTTTTTTCTTCCATAAAAGAAATGTGCCCTTTAAAGCTGTAAGATTTTCATGACTATTTTTCATCCTGAATTCCTTTTCTATCTTAGACACTCCCTGCTTATTTTATATGAAAAATACCTGATCTGAGCCTTGCAAGTGGTCTTTAAAAATTCAGTTAGCTTTTTAAATTTATTTCATGCATTTATAGCATCAAAGAGCCACAATACTGCAAATTAATTTTGATGATGGTCTTCTCTACAGCTGTTAGTTCTAGGAAGGTATAAAAAGTCAATTTCAACTCAATTTGATTTTTGCATGTTCCAGAGAATATGTAATTCTTAAATTAAAAAAATAATACATATCTTGTTCATACTTTAAGTGAAGACAAGTAAGTGAAATGGGTTTAGGACTATTTACAAATGTTTTGTTGTGATTTAACAACGTAAACATAATATTTCCATTTAGCATTTTACAATAGAGAAAATTATAAAATTTATGAATGGCAATGACATAATGGCATACATTGCCTGTTAATATTTTATAAAAATTTGATTGCAAGCACTTACATAATTGTAGAAACTATAGGAACAAAAGAGACTAAATAGCATCTACCATCACATGGGGTTGCATTCTGCAAATAAAACTGTTTACAACCATTTGTGAATTCCTCTGTTTGAGAGATAGAATAGGGGAATCTCATGCACAATATCGTAGGGGGGAAAAAACATGTCAAGTGTTTTAAAAAGATATTAGGATGATTGAATATGGACCTAACATCTAAAAACAATACAATGCTATGATAATCATTATAGGAAATACCCAAGTTCCTTGGGTTACATAACCTGAATTTCAAGAAATGCATGTGTTGATTTCTGTCAGAGTCCTGAGCAACAGTAATCTTTATAGGGACAAAAAAATGTTTCCTAAGGCAGTCAGAGAACAAGTGTTCATTGTTCTGCTTGCTCCCAGGACATTTTAATAATTTTTAAGAACTGGAACAGGAGAAAAAGGGAGTCTGTAAGGCCATTTCAACCGTATAGTAGGTATCAAAGTCCACTGGATCTGAACCAGACAGGTCTCACTCCAAAATCTTTGACATTAGACCAACACAAATATTTGCCTTGGGGGGAGTACAAAGGTACACTAAGGAATGGGAAGAACAAAATTTGGGAGGAGTGATGAAATATATCAGTGGTTTTTATTTTACTACCTCTCACACCTCAGTTTGGGGCAGCGAGTCCTGAGAATATGGTGGGTAGAGAACCAGGAATGCTTACACTATTGAGAGCAATGAGCTAACAGCTAGTATAAGACTTCATGGGATTTCTCTAATTTTCTTGAAAAAGGAGAGTTCACCTAAGAAATAGAAAAACCAGATTACTATTAACAGAAAGGAATTTACATGACTATTGTGTATATATATGTGTGTGTGTATGTGTGTGTGTATATATATATGTGTGTGTATATATATGTGTGTATATATATATTATATATGTGTGTGTGTATATACACACACACACACAAATATAAAAATATTTTTTGCATTTTCAGTAGACACCCATAGAATGACTTAATAAAATCCAATTTATACAATATGTGACTTGCTTTGTTTAAACTGTAACTTGAATTTATCCATGCTTTCCTTCTCCACCTGCCCTCCTGTCCAATTATCCTGTGTAACACAGAGTTGGTTTTAGTCAACTAGTATGCCTTAGAAAGTATTTTAAAGATATGTGTTTGTCTACATACATATCCACACCTAATTCATCGCACATTAATGGTACTTTCCATGATTGATTTCTTTAGCTCCTACTCAATAAAAGAGTGGTAAGTAGATGTACAAAACAAAAATGAAAAAAAAAAGAAGAAAAGCAAGACATTAATATAGAAATAAGCTAGATAAGTGAGTAAGAAAAGGAAATCATAGCCATGTTGATAGGGAGTAACTCAACTATATGAAAGCAAAGATATCTGTGAGATAAGAAGTGACTAGAATCTAATTTTTTTAAATGTTTATTTGTTTCTGAGAGAAAGAAAAGGCAGAGCATGAGTGAGGGAGAAGCAGAGAGAGAGGGAGACACAGAATCTGAAGCAGGCTCCAGGCTCTGAGCTGCCAGTACAGAGACCAACGTAGGGCTCTAACCTATGAACTGTGAGATCATGACCTGAGCCAAAGTTGGATACTTAGCCAGCTGAACCACCCAGGCACTGCAGGAGTGACTTGAAACTAAAAGCAAACATACAATAATTTTTTTTTTAATATCAAGCTATTTTGAAATTACTTGCATTGCTTCCTTTCTTGCTTAGGGCAAATAACAAAGATTATTATATAATTAAACTTGTATTTGATAGAAAATCTCTTTATTTGTAGATAAAAAAAAAAGTGTGACATCATTACTCGTATCTTATCTGACTGAGTTTGCTCTAATATAATTAAGCAGATTAGGTTTTGATTTTGTTTTGTTTGTTTTTTTTTAGAAGCATAATACTCATGGCTTTGTATGACATTCTCTAGGACCCTGATTAAAAATAGCATGTATATGTTTAAAAAATATGCTTAAGGAGCACATTGCCAGAAGTTGAAACAATAATTAGGTTTGCAACCATGCACATAGCTGTATTGCTACTGCTAAGAACATGCCCACTACTGGAGAAACTTGCCCAATTCTTTCTCTTGGCATATGGGTAGTCATCGTTGAAATTAGTATCTCTCATTAAATAAAAGGATGGGTGTTTATGACATCTAGTTAATTATGAAAAAAAAAATTTCACCTTTCTTCTTTAATCTGGTCTGCTTTTATACATTCAGTAAAACACCTGGTCAAATGTTCTCATCTTGCATGCCTGACTCTGATAATCATGCATCTCTCTGATGAAATCTGATGACCTGGAATAGGCCCTGTTCTCCCCGAGTCTCCTCCCCATTGCCTAAAGACTCTACAACAAACCTCCTTTCACACTTGTGTTCAATTCTATTCTATAAGTTTCTGGTTCTTCAACCATGCCTCGCTTGTTTTAATGCATTAAGGTTTCACACAAAATTTTGTTATGAATTTAAAAAGAAACAACTATAGTGCTGCTAAAAATTAAATAGCTTGAGAAACATTTCAAAATAAATGCATTCAAAATTTCTATTGAAATGTAAATATTAGGTGGGAAGGACAGAATATCCTATTGAATACTACTTATGAACTCCTTATCAGGAATAATTGGATCACATCGAATCAAGGCCTGACACAGTCAGTTTTGATGTCACGGAAGGAAAGTTGCAAAGCGTTTGATTCATTCCATTTTCTGGAGGGTGGCTCTTGGCTAGGATTCACAAACAACCAGGAGATAAAACAGAAAGAGAAAAAAAAAAAAGAAAAAGAATAAAATTTGAAATCCATCAACATTACACACAAGATCAGGTGTATTAAAGTTGCCAAAACCAAGTGCCATAAACTAGGTGGATTAATACAACAGAAGTTTATTTTCACACAGTTCTGAGACTATAAGTCTGAATCAAGGGTGTCAGCAAGGCTATGGTCTCTCTGCCATCTGTAGGGAATCCTTTGACTCTTCCAGCTCCTGGTGGTTTGCTGGGAACCTCTGGCTTTCCTTGTTCTACAGCTGCATGACTCCTGCATCATCATCACCTGGTGTTCTCCCATGTTCATGTCTTTATACAATCATCTTCTTGTAAGGGCTCCGATCATATCGAATCAGCATTCCCATCCTATTTCTAAATTGTACTTCACATTCTGAGGTACAGGAGGTTAAGACTTCTTTAGGGACGGGGGAGAAAATAAAATTCAACCTATAGCACCAGGGTTTATTTAGCAAACTACCTATGGGACAAATTCAGTCACTGTTTCTGATAAATAACACTTTATTATAATACAGCCAACCAATTATTTTATGTACTTTCTATCACTGTTATCAAGCTACAAGCAGAGTTGAAGAGTTGTGACAGAGAATGAAAAGTCTCCTTAAATATTTACTATTTAACCTTTTATGCAAAAAGTTGGCTAACGTCTGCATTAGACTAGAGTCAGCCTGCTTTTTTTGTTAATATGTTAATGACAGCGGAGAAAGAAATAATTTGGGGGGAAGACACTGTGGATCAGATTAAAACACACTGCCACAATACTTTGTAGCTCCTTCCATCAAAACCTGAAGACTATTTATCCATCCCTTGAATCTGGATTTAATTTACAACTTGTTTTAACTAACAGAATGTGGCAGGTGATAGCATCTGAGACATACATTCTATGCCTCACTAGATTCTCCAGCTTCCTTTTGCCCTACTAGGATGCTTCCTTCACAATGACTGGATTAGACTCTCAAATGACAAGACCATGGGGAAAGACAGAGAGGCCAACCAACAGGCAGAAGCAAGCCTCCAGATACTTAAGGAGGCTGTGTTAGATCCCTCAGCCCTGCCAAGCCCCCAGATGGCTTTGGGTGAAAGGTGAAGAGGCACTCCAAGAGAGATCATCATGAGGACCATCCAGCTCAACACCATTCAACCCACAGGCTTGTGAGAAATAATAAATCATTACTACTGTAAGCCACTAAGTGTAATGTTGATTTGTTACATAGCAGTAGATAACGGAGAAACACCAAAACTGTATGAATACCTTTTTTTTTTTTTTTTTTTGAAATTTGTTTCAGTGCAAAATACATTAGCTAGTTACTTTGTGGTTCTGAGAAAAACAGAGATCTTCCCAGCTCTCCACCAGTTTGCTGTTCCTCAGGGAGATGGATGTTTCAGTTGCCCTCTTTCCTTAATTTTAAGTCTGATTTAAATTTTCTTTGATGGGTTAACCAAATTCTTTAATATAGTCCTACATAACACCACTATTTCCAAATTATGAAGTAAAAACTATGCTTGTTTATTAACGTTAATTTTTGTGCAGCGTGATTTGTATTAAATAATAATACTGTTTCATTTTTATGCTAAATGACTTGTGATATAATCCAACAATTAATTTTGTTATAATGTAATCTAAGCAAATAATGTGGAGACCATGGCATTGCATAAATTTTTTGTCTACAGAATTTAAAAAATGTATTTATATGCTCTCATAATAAAGTAAAGAACAAATGAAGTTTCCTTTACTCAAGTGTAATGAATCAGCTATGAATAATGTCGCATTTCAAAAAATATTTCATTAAAAAGACTTGCAGCTATAGTAATTTTTCAAGAGAATAATGGCACCTACCTACTAATACCCCAAAATACAGATTTAACAATAAATATTTACAGAGATTTCAGCTATTTAATTATTCTTCTTTCTGCCTCCATGTGAAAGATTTATATAGAAGAAATTTGTACAAATTGATGTCCTTTGTATGTATGTGATTTCTTTCTTTCTTTTTTTTTCTTCTTCTTCATTCTTTTTTTTTTTTAAGTGGATGGTTGTTTGGTTAGTTTTATTGAACACACCATAGAGAACACTAACTACAAACATAAAATACATGTTCTTAAATTAGACATAGAAGACTTTCCCTGCCTTCATTCAAGCTGCAATATATCATGACAAAGGCCTTGTTTGAGACAACTAGAAAGTTATTGTGACCTAATGAAGACAGAGGATACAGGAGATGTGAAACTCACTAATACAGAAATAAGTCAGTGCTGTCCATTTTAGATGCATGAAAGTATCTTGTTTAAGTATTCACAGAGGGCAGGAGGGGAGTGAAGTGAATAATATCTATTCTATCCCAGTGCTGATAACACTGTTAAAGTCCACACTTGCTAAGAGTCACAAATCATGAATGTTAATATGGAGAATAAAAGGAGAGTTGTAAGTTAAATTTGCAAGTGCCTGCCTCTGTAACATACTTGGTAACACTTTTAACCATTTTCATCCCTGACTTTGTGTTTTTCTCATTTTATGTATACATATGATATTTTTCCCACTTGATTGTAAACTTTTCTATTAGATAATAAAAGAAAAGTGGAAGGAAAGGGCAATCTTCTATTCGAATAAAACTATCCAAGTCAATTTTACTCTAAATCTTAGCAGTATTCAACTATAGCAAATGGAAAAGAACATTCACTATCTAATAAAATGCTAACAAATTAGTAATGAGTTAAGAAAGAATAAAGTACTAATAGTAAACCATATCTCTCTTGTGTACATGTTCATTTTACAGCTCCTCATTTAACATAATCTTTTAACCAGTTAGTGAGTAACCCCTGCATATACAGCTAGATTAAAGGATTCTATTTAAAGGGGGGCCTGGGTGGCTCAGTCAGTTAAGTGTCTGACTTGGGCTCAGGTCATGATCTTGCAGTTTATGTGTTTGAGCCTCACGTTGGGCTCTGTGCTGACAGCTCAGATCCTTGATCCTGCTTCGGAGTCTGTGCCTCCCTTGCTCTCTGCCCCTCTCCCACTCACATTCTCTCTCTCTCTCTCTCTCTCTCTCTCTCCTCTCTCAACTGTTGAGAGTGCTGCTTCTTATCTGCATCAACTAAGATTAGCAGTGGTAGTAGCTATCCTTAATCTGTGCATTCCCAACACTGGTAGTCAACATGGTCACACTACCCCTTTCACAGGTTCCAAACTATGCATAAAGCAGTTCTCCAGAAGTGGTCATTCCTATAGCCACAAATTATCAGGGCCATTTTTCAGTAATGTCCATGAGCCCTTCTGATTGATACATTCTGTTTCCTCCAGTTGCTGTGGTTATGTCATGTTCTCTTACATCAGTCTTAAGAATTAAACACATGAGGGATAGAAATTCTCTGTGTGAATGGAAACTTTTTTCTCAACCCACCCATAAAGCCCATGCTTATCCTCCTTACTGATAGTAGTTTTTTAAAAGCAAGAAACTATATTCTCGGAATACAATGACTGTGGCCCAAAGAGTTCATAAGAAGAAATGGTTGAAAAATAAGCTGTTCTATGTTTTCACTATAAAATTCCAAATGGCAAATTTAATATAAAATTTATTAATATTAAATTATCAGTCACATTTCCTACATATTCTGGTTAAGACTTAATATTTTTGGTCATCCTAAACAAGGCATAGTGATCAATTTTGAGAGAGTCACTGGAAGCCAATATTCATGGGCAACAATAGGAGTGCTACTATCCTGAGGTTAATGTAACAGGAATTAAATAAATGGTATCAGGGAATTGAAGAAGCAAGAAGTTGTATATTTCAATGAAAACAAGATTATGGATTTTTGTTTTGTTTTGTTTTAAGTTTATTTATTTTTGAGAGAGACAGACAGAGTGTGAGTAGGGGAGATGTAGAGAGAAAGAGGGAGACACAGAATCTGAAGCAGGCTCCAGGCTCTGAGCTGTCAGCACAGAGCCCAGTGAGGGGCTCGAACCCACGAACTGTTAGATCATGACCTGAACTGAAGTCGGACGCTTAACTGAGGCACCCAGGTGCCCCAGAAACAAGATTTTGAAGAGCCATGGCATTGTGAGTCCACCTGGTATTTTTTAATCTTGATGATCATACCTATAATTACCAAGACTGAATTTTTTCATAGCAGTCACTCTTGTGTTATGGATACCTTCTCAAATTTCTCTGAGAATGTTAATTATACTCCTGTCATTATTCGTTTGTGTTTGTTTGCAATATAGAATCTTTCTTCTTATGTACTGCTTATTAATTAGTTGGCTTTAGGCCTTCTGTTAATAATTATCATATTCAGGACAAGAGTACAGATAGAGGCCCATATACCATATGTCTAAATATTTGAAAAATTGTCATCCATTTAACAAACATGTTAATACATTAGGTTAAATACATTATGTTTCATATCCTTACCTTACTAAGTATGACTTCAGAAAGATAAAATTGAAAAACTTGTGTAAACCTAGGTTTTTAGATAGCTAAAGTTGGTAAAATATCAAAGACTACTGTATTTTTGTTACTACATGTGTCCATGTCTGGAGAAATAGGTGAAAGGAATTAAAGAGTACACTTATCTTTATGAGCATTGAGTAATGTATGGAATTATTGAATTGCTATATTGTATACCTAAACTAACATAACACAGTATACTAACTACACTGGAATTAAAATAAAATGAAATAAATTAAATATTATTTTTATAGATATAATACCATTCATAATTTTGGCACTCAATGTCTAGCAAATTGCCAATGTAAAGAATCAGTATTGGGACACTTAGGTGACTCATTGGTTTAAGCATCTGATTCTAGATTTTGGCTCAGGTCATGATCTCATGGTTTGTGAGATCGAGTCTGGCATCAGGTTCTGTGCTGACAGCAGAGTGTGCTTGGAATTCTCTCCCTCCCGCCCTCCCTCTCTCTGCTCCTCCCCCACTTACTCTCTCCCTCTTTTTCTGTCTCTCTAAATAAATAAATAAATAAATAGAATCAGTATTGGGCTTCATACATATTAAAGATAGAACAAAATATAAACTAATGTATTAGTAATATGAATTAGTATGAAAAATACTTCTCAGTCACAAATATTGTACTATCAAAACCATAAATTGAAACAGAGAAGCAAGAAAAAGACACTTTGCAGTGCATTCTTTATGTAAGGTTCTATTACATTGGTGATATCAGAAAGGATTGATGATTATTTTTTTCCTTTATAATTCCTAAATGATCCTATAGCTCAAAGCCTTGCCCTACTTCAAAGAAGAGTCTGTCACTGGCATTGACAGCAAACCTCACAAAATTTCACTGCATTTGGGCACTTGGGCATAGTTGCCTTTTGTTTTGAGGTTATGAAACAAAAGATGTGTAGAAGTTTCCTGGTACCTGAAAGGTAATACTCAGCAACATGGCAGGAACTTTAATGTGTGGTACCCTTTAAAGTGGGGGATCATGGGCCCAATTCTAAGGGTTGGCTCTTTAAATGGTTTTAGTTTTCTTGAATTATGTGTAGTATTCAAGAGTTATCTGGCCAACATTGCAACTGACACAGTGTAGACTGTGTTAGTCAGTAGTGTAGACTGACATTCCAGGTACAATCTCCTCGTATTTACGAGAATAGTAGAATTTGAAAATGGGGCTGGGTGGGGCGTCTGGGTGGCTCAGTTGCTTAAGCATCTGACTTCAGCTCAGGTCATGATCTCCCGGTGGGTGAGTTCTAGTCACACATTGATCTCTGTGCTAACAGCTCGGAGCCTGGAGCCTGCTTTGGATTCTGTGTCTCCCTCTCTCTCTGCCCCTCCCTGCCCCCTCATGCTCTGTCTCTGTCTCTCAAAATTAATAAACATTAAAAAGAAAGAAAAAACAAAATGGGGCTGGGTATTTTTTCTTCTAGGGTTATGGTTTCTTATTATTTGGTGTTGTTTTAAGTTACCAAGGGCAAAATTCTGTATCTCTAATGCTGATAGTCTGAGTATATCATGAGTTCCTGTTTATCTCATTAACATTCCATCTCCCTCTTAGATTTCAGAATTTATTGGGGGAGAGGAACAGCAGGGTGGACCCAATCAACATCATTATTCCAATATCTGTTAGTCCATTGATGTCCTGACGACTGGTCTAGTTTACCTCCTTGCTTTAGTCTGAGTGGGTACTTTCTCCAGAATTGCTCTAGTAACTCTATTTCCCTGTGTAATTATTTTTTTAATTGTTTTTTATTTAATGTTTATTTATTTTTGAGAGACAGAGCATGAGCAGGGAGGGGCAGAGAGAATGGAAAACGCAGAATCTGAAGCAGGGTCCAGACTCTGAGCTGTCAGCACAGAGGCCGATGTGTGGCTTGAACCTACGAACTGTGAGATCATGACCTGAGCTGAAGTCAGAGGCTTAACCGACTGAGCCACTCAGGTGCCCCATTCTCTGTGTAATTCTTTTATCGTGATATCCTCCAGCCTATATATCAGCTATTGTTTTTGCTTTTTTTATTTACTTCATGAGCCATTTCCATGTCTGTATGTCTTCAGGAATTTCTGAAAATGGTACCTGTCTTTTTTATAGTTTTATTTTTTATATACACACACACTATACAAATAAAAATAGATAGACCAATAGATGAATATCTATGTATATATACGTATATACACACATGTATGTGTATATAAATACAATACATACATATTTCTGTTATTGCAATACATTTGGCCTGAAGAGATGTTAAATATGATGACTTCAGATTGCAACTAGATGTGATTCCCTTAATCTGCTTTAATGAGTAGCCTACCATATGCAAGGTTTTATTTGGAATAAGAGTTTTGAAGTTATGAAAAGTGCTAGAAAGCAAAATATCTATTTTATGGATGTGCTATCTATTCTGCTGGGAAGGTTTTGGTTATTTTATGGAGAACCTTCTCCAGCAAAGCCTACACTTTGAAAGTTATGCTGGGGTTTCGCTACCTGCAAACTTTCCCAGATTTGGGTTAAATTAAGAGGCCTTCCAGGAGAGCTTTATCATAAAAGCTGCATGCAAGACTATTTTACAACCTCACCAGGTACAGTAGAGAGACACAGAGTTGCTGTGGTGTGGAAGCAGAAATGCTTTCACTGGGCCATAGATCCCATAAGTAAACTTTAGGCTTATGCATAAGTTCCTCAGTGTTCTAATTTTAGGTAGCGTAGGGGCTGTGAAAGCATTGTGAATCTTTCAGCAGCACCCGTGAATGCAACATACTCTCTTAAGACCAACTTCCTTACAACTTCAGAACTGAATGTCATTTTTTCAATAATTGAAGACAGATGATTGACATCAAGCTTTTCAATAAGCCTGGAAACAGCTGATCCAAGCTAAAACCTTGCTCACTTTTTAAAATGGATTCTGTATTTAATTGTTTTATCCTACTTAACCTGCTTCCCAGTTCTGTTGTTTTAAACTTGTTACGTTTCCTAATCTCTATAATGGGTTTTAAGTAAGATTTATCTCAAGTAATTGTTGTAATGATTGATACAATCCATATAACCTGATTAATCAGATAGTGATGCAAAGCTAAGAACACATGACCTACTACATGGTAAGTGCTTAATCAATGTTGTTTTTTAGTCATTGGCCATTTTTAAAGACACTGTGTGCATAGCACTGGTTGAATAGCTGTGTAGTTTACCTGTACCATCCATTATCTCATGCTTTTAACATCAGTCTTTACAAAATGAATTTGGTGCATGAAAATGGTACAGAGTGGCAGAAAAACGTGTTGCAGACACGATGGTGTAAGTGACCTCTTATTTTCCCTATGACCTCAAGACACAATAAAAATTTAACTTACAATTCAGAATTGTCAATTGCTGCATTCAGTTCACCAAAGAAAGAATGTATAACTAAGAAAGGGCAGGGTAAGAACATAGATCTTCACTGTATATAGACTAATGTATACTTAATAAAATGACATCATCAAATATAGGTTGTCTGATCTATAAAAATAGATGATTTGCACATATAAATATGAAAGGGAAAGGTTTTCAAAAGGTAAGAAACATTTTAAAGAGAAAGATTTAGTCAATTTTATTATAGCGTTCAAAATATTTTAAGTTACATACTTTCAGTTTGGTATGTATGAGAAAGGGGGGAGGGAGTAAGAAGAGAATTCGAGATGAAAAAGCACATGTAGTCTCAGTCCTAGTTACATTTTTTGTCACAGGTAAGTAGCCTCCCAACAAAATATCTCTGGCCATAACACTAAGATCCTATTTGTTTGTTTTATTGGTGGAAACAAGGCATTCGTACTCATCTTTAAAAACTCTTAATCTGCAAAGTAGTATTCTTCCCACCTTACTGCAAAGGATATAAAGGTTCAAGAAGGAAATTATCTAGTGATAAGTGGATTATATATGAAGGAATTGGTACACAAACTTGAATCTATTTGATTCCAAATCCATTTCTTTTTCACAGCATTATGCTGCCTTCCCTGGAAAGTGAGCACCATCTGTGTAAATATCACACCTTAATTTGTGTTGTGTTTTGTTTGTTTGTTTGTTTCACTGGCACCTAAGACAGTGCTTTAACCAGTCACAGGTACTTATTGGGAATTTGGCTGAAAGAATAAAATGGATAAAACAATGAAGAATTACAGTGGCAAGAAGTTCACTAGCTACAAGGCATTTAATTTCATGTTCATGCAGTTCTAAATATTCAAAATGTTCTGTCATTGGATAACATATTAAAGTAAAATTGTATTATGAAATTTCTCTTTGGCACTCTAAAAATAGGAACCATGTGTTATTTTGCTTTATTTCTACAACTACAGTGACTGGAATTTCAGTGAATATTTCTTGAGTTGATGAATACTTAATATGTGGGTCAAATAGAGAGCCAAGTATGTATAGCAATATATTTTGCATTTGGGACATTGTATAAATATTTTTGGATGCATATGTGTTTACTTATAATGAAGAATGTCTTTAACATAACTGTACATTAACAACCACTGATAAGCACAGGCAAAAGTGATAGACTACTTAATGCCCATCAGCAAATATAAAATGCATCATGTCTATATTTACTTCTATTCATTGCATCATAATTTATTTAGATAATAAGATCTTCACCTAAGGCAGTTGCCATATATAAGTAGTGTTTAAATTATTAAAAAGTCAAACTAAGGAAGCAATATAGAAATCCAGGAACAATTTGTCTCTTTATCAACATCATTACAATCACTATTTTGATGTGAGATGTGGTCTTAATAAGACTAGCAGCCAGCAGTTAAATAGTAATACATCTAGGCTCTAAGCAAAAATACAGGTAGAGGGAAAATCCATAAGTGTATTTATTGTTGATAGACTCAATTTATTATTTAAGTTGAATCATATGAGATTGTGATACTTGGTCATTTTTTACCTATAAAAACATCAATTTCATAGGGCTGTACAGAAGAATAAGGGGCATTTTGTTGTTGTTGTGTTGCTGTTGTTTTTTTAATCTCTTGGGTTCAGAGTTGTAAAGACGGGGTCTCAGTTTTTTTGTGGGGATTGAAGAACTGTTGGAACATAGAGACAATTCAATGCACGGTAGCTATTATTTTTATTAGCAATAAATTAGACCTTTAGCTATCATGCTGTCAAATGAATACTTTTACATATGAAGGAACTAACCTACCAGTGTTGATCTTTTGCTAAAATATACATTATGCCCATATTGTTTCTCAGATGTTCTGAATATGAACTAATCCAGATAAAGAAAACTGCGGACCTTACCAAAGGTTTAGTGTTTGACTTTCATTTCTAAATGTCACATACACACACACACACAAAAAGATTTCCTTCAGGAAAATTCCTGAGAAGAAGCCCAAGAGGTTTCTTGCTCAATTCCTTGCCAAACAAAACCTCCAGACCTTTCAAAATTCGTTTCAGATGTATTCCCAAGGAGCACAATTGTCTGATCTGCACCTTGAATGGGTTATAAGCCACACTGACCTACATTGTGTATGCTGAGTGTGGATCTGAGACCGTGTCGACAGAAGTTTTGTACATAACACAGATTCAGACTGTACAAGGGAAATATGCATATAAGAGGCATAAAATGCATTTTTGTTTTAAAATGATGCCAGTGCCTCTAATTTTTCAAGTGTCAAGAAAACAAAATAAGGAAGGCAGTATGAACTACAGTTTTGCAAATGCAATAAACTGCAAATCAGTTATGAAGTCTAATCATATAAGAAAAATTGTCAGGTCAGAAATAAGCAAAAATGGCCTTGACCTAATTAAACCATCATTGGTATAATAATTTAGAGTTAGTTTGCTACTTGTCCCTCTTGTTTTTCTCTCTCTGCTAACCAAAAGTGTCACTCAGCAACATATTCTGGGTTTATTTTCCAAGTACTGATTTACACACATCACGTTTTATGCATTTTTGTCCTTTTCCTTATAAGACATCTTAGTTTTTCCTCAATACTGGGCCCTCTGAGGCATGTGGAAGATTCCAAACCCAAACTCCTGTCTTGGCATCTGGCTCTACTCTGACAAAGAAAGTTGTGCTGGAATTATTTTTCAGTTCTTGCTTCTATGACTGTTCAATTGGTTATTTGTAAAAGGCCACCCTTTCCCTCCAAAGCATTTCCTAATTTGGCTGTCAGCTTCTGAAAGGAATGTGGGAAGGGGCACTTAATACCAGTTACCTGCAAAATCTTGAAGCCAGAAAAAAATCAGGCTTCAGTGACTCAAACTTTCCATGTGGAATGGCAGCTTTGTAGCCTGGGTCATTTGCTAAGGACAGAGAAGAAAATAGTACCTGAGTAGTTTCATGGCACAAGGAAGCAAAGCTGTTAAGTACAAACAGAACTGAAAACAACATTTTGCAGAACCAGAAATCACTGCTTGAAATTAAGATGCATGACTGTAGGTAGGCTGTCGGTGGTGAGCTATCTTCACCCACAAACTAGCATTACCTGCACATTAGACACACAAAGGCCATGCCAAGCTTAGCGAAGGGAACTGTGGCATGGGCAGACCTGGAAGAAACCCACAACACAAAATTTTACAAGAGTTAAGAGTCCTAAAATACCCTAACCATGAAAGCAATTTTAGTTTTTCCAAAGATGGTCTCTACATTTTAACCACATTTCTATGCATATGTAAACCTTAACTGAAGGAAACTTATTGGGTTAACTCATTATCATGCATTATCACTAGAGTTGGAATCTGAACAAGGAGACTTAGGGCTGTTAAATTAACCTAAAACCAGATTGTCAGTTCTGTGAGGTACAAGCTTCATTTACTTGATCTATGAGAATGATTAAATGTTAGAACAGATGGGGGCCTGAGGGACTCAGGACTCCAGTCCTATGACTTTTCTTTTCTTTCTTTCTTTCTTTCTTTCTTTCTTTCTTTCTTTCTTTTCTTTGTTTTTTTTGTGAAGAAATTGAGAATGGGAGTCGAAGTGACAGGGCAGGAAACAAGCTGACCCTTGCATTGTGTCCACGGCTACTTCTGGGCCTGTGGTCAAATCTTCAGCTTCTGTCTTCCAAAACAGTTTCTGTTTGCTATTCTTTTTGCTCTTTTAAGAATCATGTAATGGGGCACGTGGGTGGCTCAGTCAAGTAAACATTTGGCTCTTGACTTCAGCGCAGGTCATGACTGCATGGTTTGTGAGTTCAAGCCCTGCGTCGGGCTCTGCACTGACAGCTCGGAGCCTACTTGGGATTCTCTCTCTCTATCTATTTCTGCCCCTCCCTGCTCTCTCTCTCTCTCTCTCAAAATAAGTAAACATTAAAAAAAAAAACATGTGTGAGAGAAATGTTGTCTATACTTAATATAGCTATATAATATTAATGTATTTGGCTATTTTATAAGTGTGTTTATATATAATTATTATATGAATATAATATGCTCTGAGGTTCTAACAATACACTTATATAATACACATAGGTATATATATACATAAATACATATATATGCTTCTGTGGTTATATGTATATACATATATATATACACACACATATACACATATATGTTATATGTTATATGTATATATGTGTATACACACACACACACACACACACACACACACATATATACACACATATATATACACATACATACAGGATTAGGGTCCCCAAAGACACTTTCAGGGGTCCATGAGGTCCTTCCATTTCCAACTTCACAGCTGTGTGAGGCTAGATTTTCTTCATAAAAAAATCTTCACAACAAATTGAAATCAGAGGCAGATATGAGAGTCCAAATGATTAAAGAGATTTACAAAAACGTAAGACAATGCTACTCTTCTCATTCAGTTTATTTTGGAAATTATAAGGATTTTTTCAGAGAAATATGCTGTTATGTAAATATGTGATAGATTTTTATTGTTACTTTAATAAAAAAGTAAATATATACCTATTTTTTAATTTGTCAGTTTTAATATCTAATACAATGCCTATCCATAGAAATAAACCATCTAAACAAAACATCTTCAGAATCTTCAATAATTTATAACAATATAAAGAGGTCTCAAAACCAAAAAGTTTGAGAACCTCTGGGCTAAATACTAGTCCATGAAGTGACCCAGGGTGAGAATTCTCCCACCCTGAATAGTGACTGGTTGCCCATCAAATCCTTGGTTTTGGAGGGTTTGAGAGGGGCCAATTAACAATACAGAATGCAGAAGACAGAAGTTCACACAGAGAATGATCAATCGAAAGCCAGAATGCAAGAAATCCACTATGAATGTTCCAAGGACATGAGTAGCAAATAGATTAGAGGAAGAGCAGGCCTGGTCTGGAAGCAGAAGAAGTACAGACAGCTGCCAGGTCAGTGAGCCGTGGCCACACCCTTTCTTTGCCAGTACAACTAGAGGCATTGAAAATGAGTTGCTGTGTTCCATCAGGGAGAATTCAATTTTCAGGGAAGGCCCCATGCGTGGCCACTGTCCCCTGCTCTTCCTTATTTTCTTGTATACCTATAATTCCAGCAGAACTTAAAGAAAAGAAATCATAAAAGCCACTTTCTGTGTCCCACTGATTCTTATACTTGGTTGTGGGATCGGTCATTCCTCCACTCCTGCATACACACACAGGCAGTCGCAAGGCTACAGAGCACTCTGAACCATCTCCCACTTTAAGCTGCAAAAATGACCTCAACAAAAATGGTCAAAAAGTCTGGTTTAATGTACTAACCAGAACTCCACCTAGATCGAAAGTTAAATCTTCTTTTCCCTCACTAGCTCACCAATTTAAAACTGGCTTGGAACCAACTTCTTGCAGTAAGACAAGTATTGTAATCTTTCTCACTTTCTGCCACCTACCCTTACTCCTTGCCTGGCTTGTAAATGCTACTTTCTGACCTTTCCATTGTTGCAGCAGGAGTACCAATGTCAAGAGGTTTTATTTTCTCTGGCCCTGGCAAATATTTAAAGCTGATTCTCACATGGGGACACTGTTATGGATTAGCTGGGGATTTTTCTTTGGCAGAATCTCTTCTCATGTAGACAGGACATCTTAAATTGGCCATTACCATTACCTCCTCAACCTCTGCTCCCTGAGGTCTACCCCATATCCTGCTGGGCTCCTTTCAGGATTTTAAAAAATTATTCGAGACTGAAATTTCTAGCACAGGTTCCAACTTTATTCTCCTGGATCATTTACTCTTGGACTGCCATCAAAAGCATGGTTATCCCTTGCTATCACACAGGGCTTCGGTGAGTTTGTGTGTGTGTGTGTGTGTGTGTGTGTGTGTGTTCATGGAGTGGGGAGGCTGAAATTGTAGTGACTCCTTCCAAAAAAAACCTTTATACTCACTTTACCTTTATCTACTGCTGCTATTGGTAACAGGTTTCAAAGTAATATAACTAGTTTCTGGTTATCTAATTCAAAACTTGCTTTTGATGAGTACCTCCTTTGGAATGAAGCATCTACTAGAGATTGATGTCTTATCTGAAGCTTTCCAATTTAAAGCCCTGTTGCACTTCCTGATAATGAGCTTCTTTTAATTGAAGAAATCTGCTTCCCCTTACAACATGAGTCTTTTAACATTAAATGTCTTATGGCATTAAATATAAAAAATATACTTAACATTATGACCCAGTACACACACAGCATAAATACGCATGGATTTATACACACGCACATTGACTGACACACCAAAATTTTCTCAAAGTCTTCTTATTCTCTCAAACTTTATTTTTATTAAACCTTTTCTTAACCCTCATGGTGATTATTCATTTCCAAACTCTTTCTTTTTTCTCTCAATATCAATCTTCTTCTTTTAGTTCCTTCTCCACTGAGCCATTGTTTTGGCTTCAAGCCACACGGAGAAAATAAATCAGGAAGAATTTTCCCATCTTGGACCAAATCATAGTTACCAATATAATAGCGGATATATTTTGGGGGAATTAATCTTTCCTTTTAGAGTTATGAGAGACCTTGTAGCTCAGGAGGCAGCCTGAAATGGAATTTAAAAGAGTGGATACTGGGAGGCACTATTTTGAAGCCTGTAAAAAACTTTTAAAATGATAGACTCCTCATGTATTTTTCAGAGTATGTAATGGAATTTAAGTCACTGAATTTTCTTAACTAGCCTAAACAATAGCTGTGGTATATTTTTGACATCTAACTGAAAAATTATTCCTCTTCTACATCCAACCATCTAAATTATGCTTACATATTTTGATAATATGTGATAATATGTTTTCTAGGGAGCAGGACAAAGTCTTCTATGTATAATGATGGACCAGAATTAGTGACCCATGAAGATTCACATAAAGATAAATCTCACTTGCAATAGACGAACAGTTCAGAAGGGAGGAAGTAGGACCCACCAAAGCCACTATTCTCATTTCATAATTATCTCTACAACTGATTCTGCTTATACGCAAGTGTGGGCAAACAAGAATTGATGAATTTACCTAAGGCCAACTCAGGGTCAAAGGCTGTATAACATTTTGGCCCATCAAAAGGTATCTCTTACTCTGTGGATTACTTTTCAAAGACTGCTATAATAACTACCACAACTTGGTATCTGAAATCACAGAAATGTATTTTCTCACAATTCTGGAAACTAGAAGTTTGAGATGGAGGTGAAGGCAGGTTGGTTTCTTCTGAGGTCTCTTTGGCTTGTGGATGTCTGTGTCCTCTCCTGTGTCTTCATGTGGTCTTTCCTCTGTGTCTGTCTGTGTCTTAGTCTCTTCTTACAAGAATATTAGTCATATTGCATTAGGGTCTATCCTAAAAACCTCATTTTAACTTAATAACCTCATCAAAGACCTTATCATCAAATATAATAACATTCGGAGTTACTGGCGGTTAGGACTGCAACATACGACTTTTAGGAGGACACAATTCAATCCATAACACTCTCCCTTCAACTACAGACACATCTACTAAGCTTTGTTCATAACACCATACCTATCAACAATGTTGGCACTTGGATCACGATCTTTATTTCTTCCTCATTTCTCACTGTTGTCATGAATGACTTCAAGTTCATGTGGATGAAGGCTCCATTGCAGTGATCATCATTTGTACTTCTCTCTAGCAGTTCATTTCTACTGCCAACCCCGAGTGGTAGCATTTATGTCTATGTCATCACTCCATTCATGCATTCTAGAGCCTATTGTCCAACCAAAACTTCCCCCTCTTCTAATTCTCTCAAGCTTTATATTTATTACACATTTCCTTCACTCTCATCGTAATTATTTGTTTCTTAACTCTTTCTTTCTCTTCCCTTTCTTTAAATTCCTTCTCTGCTGAACCATTATTTTATCTTCAAACCACAGGAAAAAATATATGTCAGACAAACATTTCCTATCTTTTCTCCCACATATGGGCTGTTGAAAATGTGTATTTGCTTTCTATCACTGCATAATAAATTACCACAAATTTAGTGCTTAAAAGAATCCACAAATTACAAGTTCACAGTTTTCATAGGTCAGGAGTTCAGGTAAGCCTTAGCTGGATCCACTGCTCAGGAGATCACTGGACTGAAATTAACATGTTGGCCAAGATTGCAATCTTATCTGAGGCTCAGGGTGCTCTTCCAACCTCACTAGTTGTTGGCAGAATTCATTTCCTAACTGTTGTTTGATGGACGTTCCTGTTTTCTTACTATCAGCTAGGAGCTCAGCACCTGGAGGCATCCCTCAGGTCCTTGCCATGTGGCCCCCTCCTCTCAAATTATGGCAGTTTATCCCACCTTTGATGTCAGCAGAAGAACATCTCTGTGCCATTTCATCTTCTTTCAAAGGGCTAGCCTGACTAGGTCAGGCCCACCCAGGCTAAGTTTCCTTTCATTTAAATCAGTCAACTGATTAGTAACCTAATGATGGGAATGATACCTCACGATATTCACTCTTCTGCTCACACTAAAGGGATAATATAGTGCATGTACCTCAGAGGGTAAGATTCTTATTAATTATCTTAGAATTCTGCTTACCTCAAGATACGTGGAGAACATCACACAACTATGTGACCAAAAACACTTCAAAAGCTTGATATCCAGAAATTTACTGTATTCTATCTTATTCAAAATAACTTTAGTGTGGCTAAAGACTGAATAAACATTTGTTTAATGTATTAATGAGGGATGAGCATTATATTGTGACTCAGATAAACCAGGTTTCATCCATACTAAAGGCGTTGGTTTTCCTTGAAATCCTTTCCAAGTCTAATATTAAATAATGATGTTATTGTATATCTTTAATAAAAAGAAAAGCTGCATCCCTTGAAATCATAATAATGTATAAATCATACCCTTTAAAATTAATTTATACAACTATGTAAGTTAGTTTGTATCTACAGTAAAGAATATAGAAATGAAAATTTTAGATCTAACTGTAAAATAATATTTGGAGAACAAGAGTACATATTTATAAAATTTTTATGGGCTTTTTATGTTACAATGAGAGAGAAGCAGTATGTAGACATTAACCAATCTATAAGAATTCATTAATCCTTTCACATGTTTTGTAATTTATATTTTGATTAACCTCTTCACATTGTTGTATAATTTGGGTTTTAATTATATTATATATAAATGTTTATGTGTCTGTCTATCCATCTATGTATTTATTGATCTATTCTTAGATGGTATAATTACTGGGGGTAAGATCTATGTCATAGAAATTACTAGTTGTTTATAAAATTTTAAAAAATGAGTTAACTAATGAGTAATTTGATGTTTAGAACACTAAAAGAGCTTGCAAATGTAGGATATTTTCTTATTTCGTGATAGATTCAAAAAATTATTTCTTCAATGTCAATGTATAATAATCATCAATTGATTCTTATTATGTGTGTGAAATTTACATCTCTATTCATCAACAACAAAGATATTATTATCCCTTATTTTATATACAAGGATCAAAGACACATATAGGTAAAAGGAAAGGCATTTGTATATTGACCAATATGACCAATTGACCAATTTGTATATTGTCAAATGTCAAAGAACATGCATTACTCTCTAACTCAACTGCCACTCTAAAGAGTGAAAAAATAACCCAAAAGTTAAATGAGTAGTGAGTTTTTACTTCCTTTAAATGAAATTTTTGGTTTTCAAAAATTGGTTTTCTTTCATTAAAAAGACCAAACCTCTTTCTAAACAGACACTGCCATCAGGTAACAATAATGCTACTTAATATAACACCCAATGATGATTCACTGGTAGGTTCAATTTTTCTTCAAACTTTCTACAAACATCACAAGCTCAGATTGTAGGTCATAATACTAACAAGTGATTAAGTGAATGTCTACTCAAAATATTAAAATAGTCATTTCCAGAGAAAATACATTTGGAATAATTGGACAAAATATCACCTATAGTCAATTTACATCACTGCAGACATAATAAGCATTTTCAATTTTATGCCATTGTTGATGTTGGCATTTGGATTGATGGTTTGGGAGTGGTTCAGTCTGCTTTAGTATCTCACAAAATTATTACTTTAAATATTTCTAGTAAAGAAAAACCAATAAGCTCTTGACATCTAATGACTTTGCATCTTCTTTTTTAAAAAAATAAAACTAAAGATTTGTTTCAAATGGAATGTTATGGTCATATGCATTTTCAGTAATACTATTAAATATAGGTTTTTCCTCTAGGTGCTGCCAGAAACATAGAAAGAGACAAAGTGAGATTTATAAGACACCTTGACACTATACCTCTGCAGTTAAGGAAACGAGGTAGTAAATACTTAATATTTATTGGGAAAACATATTTAGAGTGCAACAATAATTTATTACACACACAAAAAAACATGCTAAACTTTTATTCCTGGGAAAATGAATATTTTTCCCTATTCTTCCCAGTACCTAGAACTAAAAACCTTGGAAATACATGTATATATTAAACAAAAAAAGATCTAAAAGGTGTAGAGAAGAAGTCAGACAGGCTAGTGACCTTGGGAAACAAAAAATGACACCATGGTGAGTTTCCTGGGTTTCCTTTTTGAGACGTATATCCCAGACTTGAAGAACACAGCCATCTGGACACTCCAATGAGAGAGATAAATGAACAAACAAATAAATAAATAAATATCAATCTTCCTCTTTCTAGCCAAAAGACCAAGAAAGCGACAGCCTTGCAAAACAAAAGCTACAGAAAAGTCTGTGATCTCCATCCCAGTGTTAAGTCAGGAATCTACTTATACTCTTTCCAGGCTATAAAGAGACACCCCAATACCTCCACTGAGATAATGTCAGAAAAGAGTGAGTCGAGAATCGGGACTTGATTCCTACCTGGTGATAATAAACTTCCCCTCTCTTGAGGTGTTAGAGAAGAATGTATGGGGATCCTGGGCTTCCATCTCTACCTGATAAAAATAAAAAAGTCATTACTCTTTCCTACTTGGGCAATGTCAGAAGAAGCCTAGCAAATCAAAACTTTCATTACTGCCAATTGGTAATAAAGACACCCTATACATACCGCACAGAAGCACCAGTGGAGGCCACACAGGGAGCAGTAAAAAGGCAATCCTATCACTCCCAGTCAGGGAAGTCTCCATAGACACTTACATGTAGGGAGGCAGAACTCTCACTCCTGCTCAGCTATAATGAGGACCCTCCCCAATCAAGGGTACATGGAGGCCCAGTGGAGAATGTGGACTTCTACCTCCATTAACAATAATAAGGGCCTACCCAGTTGTCCTGTCAGAACAGTGTGAACGAAAGCCAGTTAAAACAGTAAGTTTAATTAAGTAGGATTCAGTCTCATAACAAAAAAAGTCCAGATTTTAACAAAAAGTTATTCCTCATACCAAGAATTAGGAAAACCTTCAACTGAATCAAAAAGAGAATCAATAGACATTAACAACATGGTGACAAAAATGTTAGATTATAAAGCTCTTAAATCAGCCATTAAAAAAAAAAATGCTTCCATGAACAGTCATGAACACAGAATATAGAAAATCTCAGCCAAAAACCAGATAGTCTCAGCCAATAAATAGAGGATATGAAGAACCAAGTGGAAAATTTAGAACTGTGAAATATAAAAACCAAAATTAAAATTCAACAGATGGGTTCAACAACAGAATGAAAGTGGCAGAGGAAAGAAATAATAAATTTAGAGATAGAATAAAAATTACCCAATCTGAAAAAACAACAAAAATAATTAAAACTGAAAATAAAAGATCCTTGAAGACTTGTGAGACTAGAAGTAAAAATTGACATTATGCCATGAGAATCCTGGAAGGAGAGAAGACAGAGCTGAAAATGTACTTGAAGAAATAATGGCTAAAAACCTTTCAAAGATGACCAAAACATAAACCTGCAGATACAAGGAAGCTGAGTCAACCCCAAACTGTATACATCCAAGGGAGTCTAAGCCAAGGTTCATCATAGCCAAATTTCTGAAAACTAAAGACAAAAAGAAAAGGAAAGAGGAGGAAAAGGAGGAGGAAGCAACAGAGGAGGAGGAGAAGGAGGAGGAGAGGAAGAAAAGGAAGGAAGGAAGGAAGGAAGGAAGAAAGGAAAGAAAAAGGAAGGAAATAAAGTTTGAAAGCAGAAAGAGAGAAATGACACCTATCTATGGGCAGAAAATAATTTGAATGGCAGCCAGTTTCTTATCAGATATCATGCAGATCAAAAAGAAATCACAAACATTTTTCAAGTGCTGAAAGAAAATAACCTGAAACCCGGAATCCGATATCCAATGAAAGTATACTTCAAGAATAAAAAGAAAATTAAGTCGGTCTCACTTGAAGGAAAGCTCAGATAATTTGTCACTAGACCAATTCTAAAAAAAGTGCTGGAGAGAGCTTACTAAACTTAAAACATAAGAAAAAAAGAAGGAATGTTGGAAACCAGAAGATAGAACAATGTGAGGAATAAGCATATGAGTAAATACATTTCCTTAGTTGTCTTGAGTTCCTAAATTATGTTTGATTGACAAAGCAAAACTATAATACAGTCTAAAAATAGTTCTAAATTAATTTAAAATAATTGTGTTAAAAATGGAGAATAGGACGTGACAGTTTTGTATATATAATGTACTTAAAAGAGCAACACAGAAATTTATACTAAAAGATAAACTCAAAAATGCTGTGGATTTATGGCTAATAAATTAATACTAAGTTATTAAAATTTTCAGACAATCCTAGGAAACTACAAAGAAGAAAAAAAACAACAAAGAGACCAAACAGAACATAGAAAATAAAATGTCAGGCTTAACCTCTAACATATTAATAACTACATTAAATATAAACAGTCTGGGGGCGCCTGGGTGGCTCAGTCAGTTGAGCATCCGACTTCGGCTCAGGTCACGATCTCACGGTCCATGAGTTCGAGCCCCGCGTCGGGCTTTGGGCTGCTGGCTCAGAGTCTGGAGCCTGCTTCCGATTCTGTGTCTCCCTCTCTCTCTCTGCCCCTCCCCCGTTCATGCTCTGTCTCTCTCTGTCCCAAAAATAAATAAACGTTAAAAAAAAAATTAAAAAAAAAAATAAATAAATATAAACAGTCTGTATACACCAAATAAAAAACGGAGATTGACAAAGTAGATTAAAAAGCATAACCGAACTCTATGCAATCTATTAGAAACTCACTTCAAGTATAATGATAGAGACAGGTTGAAATTAAAAGGATGAAAAAAGATATACCATGCAAACATAAATCAAAAAAATAAAGAGTGGTTATGTTAATATCAGATAAAGTAGACATCAGGGAAAATTATGAGACAGTAAACTACATTATGCAATAATAAAAGGGTTAATTCACCAAACAAATGTAGCAATCCTAAATGTGTTTCACTAAACAACAGAGCTGCAAATCATGTGAAGCAAAACACAATAGACTTGAAAGGAGAAATAGACAAATCCGTAATTCTTGTTCAGGGCTTCAGTGTTTCTCTCTCAACAGTGGTAGAACAACTAGACAGAAAAGCAAAAATAAATTAAAAAATAAATCAAAGTAACAAACAAAAAATCATAAGGATCTAGGCAAGCTCAACAACATAATCAACAGGATCTGAGGGCACTTGGGTGGTTCAGTTAGTTGAGTGTCCGACTCTTGATTTCCACTCAAGTCGTGATCCCAGAATCATGAGCTCAAGCCCCACTGTCAGGCTCTGTGCTAGGTGTGGAGGAGCCTGCTTAAGATTCATCTCTCTCTCTCTCTCTCTCTACTTGTCCCTTCCTCACTCTCTTTAAAAACAAAACAAAACAAATAGGATCTAACCACTAACCAATATTTTCAGAATACTCCATCCAATAGCAGAATACACATTCTCCTCAAGTGGCCTTGAAACTTAAACCAAGAAACTCTATATCCATAAAACAAACCTCAGCAAGTTTAAAAGAAGTGAAATCATATAGACTGTGTCTCTGACCTTACTGGAATTAAATCAGAAATCAGTAATAGAAGGATAACAGGAATATTTATAAGCACTTGGAAACTAAACAACATATAGTTAAATGAATGAACTGAACCTAGTGAAAATGAAACAGAACATCTATGTATTTGCAGAATTCAGCTAAAGCAGTGTTACAGGGAAATTTATAGCACTAAATGTATACATACAGGAGACAAGAAAAAGAGGTCTCCTATCAATGATAAAAGCATTCACTTCAAAAAACAAGAAAAAGGCAAAATAAACCCAAAGCAAGGATACAAAGAACCTAGATTATTTATACATTGCTAGTAGGCATGTAAAATGCTACTTCCACTTTGGAAAACAATTTGGCAGTTTCTCAATAAACTAAACATTCAATGACCATACAACCAACAAATTCACTTCTGTGCATTTACTGCAGAGATGAAAACCTACATTTGCACGAAAATCTGTACATGAATGTTTACAGTAACTTTGTTTGTATCAACCCCAAATTACTTCAACTGGGAATGGTTAAACAGATTGTAGTACATTCATACAATGGAATACTGCTCAGCAATAAAATGTAACAAATTATTGGGATACATAACAACTTGGACAAATCTCCACATAAGTACACTAAGTAAAAAAAGAATTAATTCCCGTAGGTTAAATGTGTCTGATTCAATTTCTGTAACACTCTAGAAATGGCAAAATTATAGAAATAAAAGACAAGTTTTTGGTTGACAAAGCTTAAGACTGAGAGACAGAGAGACTATAAATGGCAACACGAGAGATCTTTGTGGTGATGGAAAGTTGTTCATCTTGACACTTTAATGTCAATATACTGGTTGTGATGTTAATCTATAATTTAAAATGTTACTATTGGGGGTAACTGAGTAAAGGGTAACTGAGATCTCTCTGTATTATTTCTTACAACTGTATGTGAGTCTATAGTTATCTCAAAATATCATTTTTTTCAGTTTTATTTTATTTATTTTGAGAGAAAGTGCACGAGAGAGGGAGAAGGGCAGAGGAAGAGAGAAAGAATCCCAAGCAGGCTCCACACTGCCAGCACAGAGCCAGATGTGGGGCTCAAACTCATGAACTGTGAGATCATGTCCTGGGCCAAAACCAAGAGTCAGAAGCTTAACTGACTGAGCCACCCAGGTGCCCCAGAGTTTTTTGTTTTATTTCATTTTGTTTTATTTCTAGAATGGAAGCCTATTTGCAAGCTGAAGAGAATGATTTAGTAGTAAGGGAAAATTTGATAATGCAAGTATGTGGGGCACGGGGCAATTTCTGGAAAGCTGTCCTTGAGTGAGCAAGCAGAAAAGGTTTGGCCTTGGATACCAGCAAGGTAGGTGTTCCCTAAGAGTAACAGAAGCAGAGTGTGGGCACAGAGGCAGGGAGCTGGATGGACAAAGTGCCACAACGTGTGGACTTGTCCTTCTGAGAGCTTCTATTTTCTCAGGGAAACAGGAAGCAAGGTCATCAGCTTGAAATGTGGACAAGGAGGAGGTGTTGGAAACTTGAGGGAAGAGGAGAAGGTGTAAAGAAGCATCAATCAGCAAGGTTATTCTGTGGTTTTCAATGGCCACATTTTGCTGGGAAGGTGCAGGCACAGGAAGGCAGGGAATTGGGTTCAACCAGGGTTATTTTTGTTAGATAACTCCATGGAGAGAGAAAAGGAAATGAAGGAGAGGGTATATGCAAATAAATAATAATGACATTGGCCAGCTATTGAATCCAAGCCAGATAAGAAGGGAGTAAGAAAATTGGGATGGGGGATGGTGGGGGCAGTGGTAGGGGAGAGATCCTGTAAAAGTGGTAGAATCAGTGGAATGATGGGTGAAAGGACTGTTGGGATCAGCACAGTAAGGGGAGTGAGCTGGGAAGAAGGAGGTACTGGTTGGACAGCAAGGTTGCTTGCACTGAGATTATGTGAAGGGAGCAGTTCTCAGTAAATGCAAGGCCTGGGGCAGCTTCTCAAACTGTAATGCCCATGTGCATTCCCAGGAGTTCTTGTCGAAAATATCATTTTGTTTGAAGAAAAAACATACCGACTTAGTTCTTTCAAATACTAATGGACAAAAAAGGGATCAAAAGAATAACTAATCAAAGTAGTCTGAGGCTCTCTCTGCATTATACCAGAATTCCAGATAAAAGTCATTGGTTAATTTAGCGAAGACATTTTTTGGTAATGTGAATGATGTTTTGAGAATGTTTATTTTGTTAGCGAGCCCGGAAATATGCAAAATCTATTTGGACCATCACTCCTCATTCCCAGAGAGTTCCCCCCAAAACAAAAAAACAGGGCAATGTTACCATTTTACCCAGAAACAAAGTGCTTGATACCTTCCAATAGGAGATAGGATTAATAGGAGGTCTAAGTGGAACCTTTCTCCTAATCCTTAAATTAGATTTTGAAATTATATCACATTAGGTAATCCCTGAAGTATTGATGACCACACCCAAGAAACTGTGAACCCCCAAAGAAAAGAGGCAGGGGAGACAATGTATGTGTATGACCTTAAAATGTCCATGCAAATGGTAACCATGACTGACACCTGGTTGTATTAGCTAAATAGCCACTTGCCCATGAAGAAGAGGCTAGAAAGTTGGTAAGGTGACAGTTCTATACAGTTGTTTGGTTCTTGACAATCACAGTTGGACTGATTTGACTGGAATTTTCATTTACAATCAGAGTATTTTGCATCAGTTAAATAAAATGACAAGAAAAGAATTAAAATATCTAGAACCCCATTGGTCTTCCATGATGCCATTACCATAGCAGCTACATGTCATTTTGAGCTCCTCCTCATCCAAGGGTCTTATCACCTGGAAGTAATACTCCATGCAAGGAGCAATCAGATTACTTAAAGCATCTGCACTGAAGAGCAGAGGACTATGGTGCAGTGCTTGAACTGAGTGCAACGAAACTCAGGAATGCTCAGTGGTAGCGATGCCAGAGGCAGGTGGTCCTCTAAGGAAACATGCCTAAGAAATAATCTGAGCTACTCTCTCTCATCTATTCTGAAAACTGGTTCTCTAGGTGTCCCATTGATATTTTTACCACTCCATAGTCCCTATGTGAATTTACTCTTCATGTAGGTTAACCAGAGATGTTACAACAGGTACTATTCAGTATAGGACAGGCAATGGATGCTCAAAGAATCTGGAATTAGTTCTCTCACCTATTTGGTCCTCAAGCTAAACAAAATCATATCGGTTTTCTGCAGACTATAACTTTCAAGGGTGAAATTTCTAATTAAATTATCAGCTGTGTTATTGAGGAATAAAATGTCCTTCAGAAGCAAGTCTTCTATAAAACCAAGTTCCCTCTGCTTTAGAACAGTTAACAAAGAAAAGAGAAATTCCAGAATAATTAAGTCAGTTTGGCTATTTTTTAAAAGGATAACAGACAGCTTAAAAAGAGAGAGAGAGATAGAGACAGAGACAGAGAATGGAAAGCTCAAAACCTTAAATTCTCAATGTATATCCTGAAATCCCCAAATTTTCTATAATCATATTATAGCTATAGTTGTATACCTGCAGGAGCCAAGAGTCAAAGGCAAAATTTGAATCCACAGTCTGCCAAATTATAACACCTGTTGAATTCAGTTAATCACCAGATCTCTGAGAGGAAAGTTAAAGCTTTGATTAGAATAAGCATGAGTCCAAGAACTGGTGTCGGCCCATATGGAAAGATTCAGAGGACACTGTACATACTGAGCCCCAAATCCCACAGAGCTTCACTTGCTATTTGAAGCTGTCTTGAAGACATCTTTCTTCCCTCCTTTGCCAATGTCTTTCTTTGCTTGTAAATGCTGCAACTTTCTAACCTAAAGAAATTACACCTTTAAAAAAATTATGTTCAATTGTCTTCATTCCCTACCTCTTACATTTTGTATCTCCAGATTTTTTTTTCAAAAAAATTTTAGGGGCGCCTGGGTGGCTCAGTTGGCTAAGCGGCAGACTTTGGCTCAGGTCATGATCTCACGGTCTGTGGGTTCGAGCCCCGCGTGGGGCTCTATGCTGACAGCTCAGAGCCTGGAGCCTGCTTCGGATTCTGTGTCTCCCTCTCTCTCTGACCCTCCCCTGTTCATGCTCTCCCTCTCTCTCTCTCTCTCTGTGTCTCAAAAATAAATAAATGTTAAAAAAATTTTTTAAAAATTTAATGTTTGTTTTTGAGAGGGAGAGAAACAGAGCGCAAGCGGGAGAGGGGCAGGGAGACAGAGAATCACAGAATCTGAAGGAGGCTCCAGGCTCTGAGCTATCAGCACAGAGCCCGACACGGGGCTCTTACCCATGAGCCCTGAGATCGTGACCTGAGCTGAAGTCGGACACTCAACTGACTGAGCCACCCAGGCGCCCTGTTATCTCCAGATTTTTAGAAAAAAATTAAAGTTTATATATTTATTGTTTTAGTTATTTCTACACCCAATGTGGAGCTTGAACTCATGACCCAGAGATCAGGAGTCACACATGTTCCTCCAATTGAGCCATCTAGGGGCACCCAGATTTTTTTATCCACTTAACTTACAGATAGGATATGACATATAACATTCGGAAATGATTATGCTATATCTAACAGCTGGAAATATTTTAATTATACAGTTTTATGACCAAAACCTGGACTCAATGACAATGCACACTAAATGAAGCTGAAATAAGATATTTTAAAAAAAATAATGGAATTCAAAGATTTAGTAGTTAGAAATGCTAAAGAACATCTATGAATTATTACCTACTATTTTCTTTTATTATGTTCCCCAGAAAGTCCCAGAAAAGACAATGAAACACATGTCAAAATCTTTGAAAGATGCTTTAATAGCTGTTTTTGTTTTGTTTTGTTTTGTTTTGTTTTGTTTATAAGCACTATACAGTAGTGAGAGGAGACGCAATTGAAATGAGATTCCTGATAGAGATCAGAGGCATAGTGGTCATGATCACCATGGGATGAAGAAAGTAATTGTGATAACTAGCATCATCTGAGACCCTTGGTGGCAACTAATTGGGGCATGGAGTTTCATAGATTCACAATACATGGACAGTCCACTAAAGCCTGTATTACATACGGTAGGTCGGACTGTGAAAATATGTATGAAATACACACACACACACCACCCAAATATACAGTGGCTCAACACCCTGAAAATATATTTCTTGGCTAAATAACAATCCAACATGGTTCCAGGCTGGAGGTTGAAGGGAGAGGATACAGGTGTCACAAAGCCATCCAGTGGTTCAGGCTCATGACACATCTGCCAACTTCCAAAATGTGCTTCCATGGGGACCCTGAGTTACTCTGGAAGGAAAAGAATATGGAGGAGTCCATGTGAGAAGTTTTTATTGGACCAGGCTTAAAAGTGCCAAGCATCACTTGCCTAATAATTAATATTATTAAATATTAAGGTAATATTCAATTGACTAAAACTCAGTTATGTGGCCACGTGCAGTTGCAGGGGAAACTGGAACTGTAACCTTGCTGTGGTCCAAGGAAGAAGAGGAAGTCTATTTTGGTGAACAGCTAGAAGTTAAATAATAATAACAACAACAACAATAATAATAAAAGCCTGACTTGAATCACGATATAAGATCACTTGTAGCCATTCATCCCAATACCTGGATTATCAAACCCGCAGTATCTTATACTATGAGGAAGTGAGATCCTTTGGGAAACATTCTGAAATCATATCAAATATATGCTTGTTGAACTGAACATTCCTCCTATCCTTCCTTAGAGATCAGTAATCTTTTACAAGGGGAAAGGATTACTTGGAAATAAGTAATCTTCTGTACTTGGAAATAGGAAATATCCAAATCTTTTGAAAAATATTGATCTCTAGCTGTGAACTAACAGAATTTTCCTAGGGATATAGAATTCCACTGTGATCTCACAGCAGAGTAAGGACTCATAAACGTTAAGAAGTTATTGCAACTTTGGTGCTCAGTTGAATTATTAACACTTCTTCAATATTTCTCCAGAGTAGATAGGCAAAATAAAAGTATTTAGGAGATATCTTTAGGGAATTTAGGAGACCCCACTTTGACACCCTGAGCTGTAAGATAATAAAAAGTTTTATTCTGGAAGAAAAGATGAGGTGGGAGTATTTGACAGAAAATGTGAAGTAGAGTCACCCTTTTTACAAAAAAAAAAAAAGGTAAATCAAGAGAATTTTTAACATTATCATTAATGACTTGAAGATACAAAATAGTGAATCCTATCACAGTTCCACTTTACTCAGACTTTGGACTAAGTACAAAATTCAAGTTGTGTCATGCTTAACACTAGATGTTAGTTCCTTATCAGAAATTAATCTGATTATAGCTGCTCTTCCAGAGGTTGTTTCCTAATGAATACAACTCTAGATAAATATTATCCAGCTTTTTATTTGAAATTGGTTTTTCCCTATTCCATGAAGTAAAAACTACCAGAAACATTGTGCATGCCTTTGCCTGGAAAGAGCTTTGCTATACCTTTACCATCTTGCCTCAGTTAGTATTTAAAATCCTCAGCTCTGGAGAAAATGTAACCATCTAATAATTTCACAGTAGAATAGACTGGTTCTTAGAATTAATGCTATCAGGGGCGCTGAGGGGCTCAGTTGGTTGAGCATCTGACTTCAGCTCAGGTCATGATCTCGCGGTCTGTGAGTTTGAGCCCTATGTTGGACTCTGTGCTGACAGCTCAGAGCCTGGAGCCTGCTTCAGATTCTGTGTCTCCCTCTCTCTCTGCCCCTCCCTGGCTTGTGCTCTGTCTCTCTCTCTCTCTCTCTCTCAAAATAAATAAACATTAAAAAAATTAAAAAAAAAGAATTAATGGCATCATTCTGATAGGAATAGTAAAGCAGTTCATGGAAATATCCTGAATGGGTATGACCTGGCATATGGAGGAAGTTAATTTTTTTTGCAGAGTAACATGCTTTTATTTTACTATGATGCATATAAGGAAAGACAAATATGCCAATGATACATTTCCAATTTGACAGAGCAATCTCGGAAGTATTTATGATATTTAGGAAAAGAGACACATCAATTACTAAGTAATGGAAGTTAAATTTTATGGAAACATGGTGATCTGCCAAAACAGCAAAGTGATAGAAGGAATGCAGAGACTATCAGACTCTCCTCTCAAAACAGAAGGACCAATTTATACATTTTGCATCCTTTCATTATTTATTATTTTTACTTTATTAATAAAAACAATGTGTTCATTTAATATATTCATCACAAGGGCTTAACAAGAGACTTAATTTAAAAAACAGAAACAGGGGCTCCTGGGTGGCTCAGTTGGTTAAGCATTTGACTCTTGATTTCAGCTCAGGTCATGATGTTACCTGCTGGGCTCTGCACTGACAGAATGGAGCCTGCTTGGGATACTCTCTCTGTCACTCCCCTTCCCTCAAAATAAAAAAAAAAAAAAACTTAAAAAAAAAACAAAACCAAAAACAGAAACAAAACAAAAATGACACCACAGTCTAAGATACAGAGTCCTCAACAGGAATGAAGGAAAGGACAGACTCTCTGAGGAAAAAACAAAGACAAAAAAGTAGAGTGACTAGACAATCAGGCAGGGTTCTTGGCTGGAGCCCTGCTTTGAGTAGGTTTCCTGCAGCTACTTCTTAAAGGCTGTAGGCTTTTTTTTTTTTTTTTTTTTTTTTTTTTTTTCAGAGCTCAGCAGCATGTATTGGTCCTGAGGGCTATCAATGTTACAACGTTGGGTTCTCCTAGCAGGCTCTGGGGGGAAGTGGGATGGTCCTGATGGATATGGGGGATGACTATTTCTTCAGGATGTCCAGGCAGATGTTCCCCTGGGTGTCCATGGTGGGGTGGTAGCAGGGTGTTGGCAGCTGAGAATGTTAAATACTAACTGAGGCAAGATGGTGAAGGTATAGCAAAGCTCTGTAAGCATAGCCAGTGGGGAACTTCCAGGAGAGCTTATACCTCAGGTCTTCCTTCATACACTGTGCCAAATGCTCCATGGATGGCCCCCACCCATTTGAAAAGTCTGTCTGATTCAGGAAGGCAAAATTCTTACATTGCCAGACATCCTGAGGGTCATCAGATCCTGCTGTAGCCTCTTGCCCACGGTGCCCAGCTGGCACCCCGCACTGGGCTCGGCTCCTTTGCGCTGCCAGGGCTGTGACCCCTGGGTCTGGAAAGCCATCCTAGCAGAGGACAGGGAACTCAGCATGACTGAAACTGCCCGCCTTTTTTCACTTTAGGACAAACATTTGGTGGTATTGCAATGTTTTCATTTTTGAGGTTCTAGCTTTGAATGTATGCTCAATTTTTTGTTTCTTTCTTCATTACATGAGTATACATCTTCCCAGGAACAGTGCCACAACACTTTGGTGTGATTCTGAAAGAGAAGGAATAAGATAATCCTCACAGTGATGTTTCTTTAAAAAGCATATACACATTTTGCCCACTTTCCCTAGAAGGAGGTGTGACCTTGGTTAAAGATCCTTAACAATTCCCAAGTCGCTGGCTGATGGTTTACCCAAAGTCAAGGCATTTGGAGCAATTTAGATGAGTTGTTTACTAAAAAACTTTGCAGACAAGATATATGGTTTTAACTTTTAGAACAGGCTCAGAGTGTAAGAATATTTGAGAACCATGTAAATATTCTATTTTTCAAAATTCCTGAACTTCAGGAGAGGTTGTTCATAATCAGAGGAGTATGATAAATGTGTTGTGGATGTAAACAGGCTTTCTTCCCCAGTCTTTACCTTAGTGTCTGTGCTCACTCAATAGGCTCATGAACAAATGGCCCGAGATGCCATGGGTAACAGGTTCAAAGATGGCATGGTCACCATCAATGATTGCTCAGTCGACAGCAACAGGAAACAACTCTGATTCTCCAGGGCAGCGCCATGTCCCATGGGGACCAGCCCTGTGATATTGTGTGATAATTTAAATCTCCTGGAGTCTAGGAGCAGTAAAACATTTTTTCTTTACTGAAATAGACACTGGATTTAGATTTACCTTCCCTGCCCATCAGGCTTCTGCCAGCTCCACAATATGTGGACTGATTGAATGCCTTTATCCATCATCCAGTATATCACAAAATATTTCTTCTGAGGAATTAATTTTAACCATGAAATAAATAAAGTATTGTTTTGAGTTCATGGAAGACATGGTCTTCTTTTATATCATATTTTCTAGAAATAGTTGGACTTACAAAATGATAGAATAGCTTATTGCAGTTCTGTCACCAGCTTTGAGATACTTGTTTAAATTGTTGTCATGATGAATAAAGCACATACTCTTAACCAGGAAATAATACATATTGTTTCTCCAAATTAAAACAAAACAAAACAAAACAAACAAACAAACAAAAACAAACAAAAAACAAAACCTATGTCTAGGAACCAGAGACAGAAATAGGAGTGTTGTCTATCCTGATTGTAACTAATGGCCTACTTGAGGAAATCTTGCTTTCCGTACCCAAGACTTGCTTTCTGCTGATTGTGGGTCTATGTACCAGTAGAATTCAGCTACTAAGAGGGTTCCCAATGATCCATGCCTCCTGAAATTCAACGTCCTTGAGTGATCCCTTCCCCTTGAGTGTGTGCTAGATTTAATGCCTTGCTTGTAATAAATAGAATACAACAAAACTGGTAGGATGTCATATTCTACCTTAAGTTAAAAAAGATTCTGGCTTAGGGGCACTTGGGTGGCTCAGTTGGTTAAGCTTTCAACTCTTGATTTTGGCTCAGGTAATGATCTCACGGCTCATGAATTTGAGCCCAGTGTCAAGCTCTACACTGGCAGTGTGGAGCCTGCTTGGAATTTTCTCTCTCCCTCTCTCTCTGACCCTCACTCTCTCTCTCTTTCTCTCTCTCTCTCACTCTATCTCAAAAATAAAGAAACATTAAAAAAAAGATTCTGGCTTCAGTTTTGCTTTCCTCTATTACTCCCTCCCTTGCTTCTGATGGAAGGTGGCTGCCATGTTGTAAGCTGCTCTATAGAGAGCATTACATGGCAAGGAACTGAGGCCCTCAGTCCAGCAGGCCATAAGGAACTGAGTTCTGCCAATAACCACATACATTAATTTAAAAGTGGATCTTCCTTCACTAGAGACTTCAGAGAAGACCACAACCCAGACAATACTTTGCAGCCTTACAAGACATTCTGAGTCAGAGGACTCAGCTATGGTACACCCGAATATAAGATATCCCTATAAGATAGGAGATAATGAATATTATTGTTTTAAGTTGCTAAATTCAACAGTATTTTTATTTTCTTATGTAGCAGTGGATAACACACAAAGTACCCAAAAGAGAAATGCTTTCATAGTGTACATAATATTAATTGTTGAATACCATTTTGAGTTTCACATGCTTTGGGGGCAAATAGACAAAAAAAAAAAAAGGTTAGGTTTTGGCTCAGAAAATGTGAATATGAAATTAGTCATGTAAAAAGAAAATTACAACAACTAATTATGATTTATAACCAATTCTGTAAAAATGAAACTATCGCATTTACTATATTTTCATTCTTACGAAAATGCATATTTACATATTTTATATAGATAATTTTACTTTTCTTTCTCTTTACCACTATAAGAGGTTGTTGATAAACTTTACAAGTTTCCACCCCCCTCACACGCACACACACACACACACACACACACACAGACACACATTTCAGAATATTGAATTGGGAATCACAGTGGATGTAGAGAAGAAATGTATATTAATCAGAGATGAATTATTGAGCATCTCTCTTCAAGGCCAATGTGAGTGTATACAAGACTTATTGTTACTTTACGTAGAGTACATTATCATTTTTTGAAATCTAATGTGAGAAGAAGGATATTGTAGATATTGAGCAACTAATGAAGTAGATTACATGGGCCCTTATTTTAATCTGTCTGGTATCGAAACATACTTTTACTCGATTGGGACCCAAGAAAGTTTAATGGCAGGGCCCTGCTTTCCACAATAACAAACAGAAGGGAGCTGATGGCCTCACTTTCAGTTTGCTGGTAGCTGTGGCACGGCTACGTGACCAACTCCTGGCATAAATGCAGAAGTTCTAGCATCTGATTTTTAACCTTGAGGGTTTGACATGAAACTCAGAGGAGGGTTCAGAATCATCATGAGCAACCATTGTTTAGTCAAGAAGCCTGTGAGTTTGGCTGGAGTTTGGAGACTCTTTCTAATATGATTTTGCTGGGCATTTCTGCCCTCGTTTTTAGACTTTGGTTCTCTAACGATTTGTTAATTGTGTATATCAATATTCCTTGAAAATATATTTTCAACTTAAATTGGCCACAGATAGCTTCTGTTTCTTATGAATCCAAAGTCCCATTGATAAAAATAGTAGCAACAACAAAAACAACAAACAATGAAATAAAGATACTTACTCCTCACTCAGGTTGAAAGGATCAATTAGAAAACGCATTTGAAAAAGACAAATGTTGCTAAAGATTACCAAATAATTTTAGCATCATGAAAAACCAGTATAATGATGAAACATAGAGGAAACCAAAGAAAAAACTGGGACTCTAATTAATAATAAATATTACAAAGAATGCGAATGGAAATAATACCCTATTATTTTTACTTAATTCAAAATATGTATATTTACCTTTTGCCAGGAATATCACTAGGTCCTTATTGTA
Source organism: Panthera uncia (assembly GCF_023721935.1). NCBI lineage: Eukaryota > Metazoa > Chordata > Mammalia > Carnivora > Felidae > Panthera > Panthera uncia. The sequence continues at coordinate 88,563,160 of NC_064810.1, forward strand.
TGTTTTCATATATAACAGTCTTAACAAGCATATGAGGTTAATGCTAACATTATTTTAAAATGAACAAATGATTATCTGATAGCTATTGTGGCTTCATTATAACCAATTGGGTGATAATGGAGCGAAGAAAATGGTTTTGATATTATCTCTGAATCTAACTTTTTTTTTAATTTCAGAGAACTCCAAAAATCAGATATTTTGCCACAATGACTAATGTGGCAGACTGGTTGCACTGACTATTACAAATAATAGTCTCTCTGTATCCTTTGCAAAAATACTTTTCAGCAACTTCCATCAAAAGATGAAGTTTATTTCTTACCTGTGAGATCTAGGCTGAACTTATAATTTGTTTTGTTCCACAAAATATGGCATAAATGACATTGTATTATCATTTCAGTTAAGTTATTAGTCATTCTGGTCATTGGTCTTGACCAAACTTAGGTCAAGAGACATTGCATGTATCTTTCCTCCCTTAAGCCCCTGAGACCATTTGAACAAACCTGGAATGATCGCCTTGTCCTTGAGACAAGCTATCTAGTCCAAGACAAAATTAGACCAGCTACACTATCCCCCTAGTAGCCCTCCAGATGACCACAAATATATGAGTGAGACCAATCTAGATCAGTCGAGTTCAGCCTGAACCACACTCTATAGCCATCTTACAGATTCATGAGAGATGATGAATGACAATTCCTTCAAGCCAGTAAGTTTTAGAGTGATTTGTTACACAGTAATAGTTAACTAATACCAGCATTAATATTTAGTATTCATGAGTATTTTAAAACACTATTACATCTATCCGCTCATGAAAAAAGGTTTATGGCCTCTGCAATCTGAATGTTATGAATTAAACACCTTGAGGTTTGGCATTCTGTGGAAAGTATTTATTCGTCCATAATTTTATGATTAGTCAAAACTAATTTAAATAACTAGTATAGGGAATTAGGATATTTTTATATTTCCAAGAATTATGTTAAAAATCTATACACTGTAAATTTCCTTGGATTGGGATCAAAGGAAGAAAAATATATTCAATGTATCCAACAACAACAGAAATATTATAATTAGTAATATTTACTGAATGCTTACTCTGCACTGGACTCTATGCTAGGTATTTAGTCTTTATTCTCATTTTTAACCCTAAGTGACACCCAATCTGTACTTTCTACAGGGAATCCATACATCCTCAGGGTCTAGTCTGATTAAGGATAAACCCACAGAGCATGAGCTGTCACACCTCATCAGAGTCAGTTTGCAGACTGCCAATACCCAGAGCTATTCTGGGATTTGGCAGAAGCAGCTGCAGCAGCACCTGTGAAACAGAACTTCAGAGAGCATCTAGGAGTAGAGTCAGCACAATAAAGTTTCTACACAGACTTGTGCAAGGACGAAGTAGTATGGAGATGTCTGGGGTCCATTGGAGGGGTTTCCAGTTTTCCTAAAAGCCCGAGGAACCAGCTATGGGAAAGACATTCAAGTGAGGCTTCTTTCTAGGTCTCAGGAAGCTGAACTATTGCTTAATGAGGTCCCAAGCTAACACACGGGGCCACTAGAGGAAGCAGTTTTCCCAAAACAAAAGGAACAGCCCTTTTAACCCTCTATCTGTGTATTCTTAGCTTATTCAGAATCATCTGAGAAACATGTTTAAAAGTACAGATTGCTGAGCTCATTTTCTGCATTTTCAGATTCAGTAGATCTGAGGCTGGGCTCAAGAATTTTTTGTTTTTAATAAGGACCTTCATTGAACTCTCTAGTGAAGCAAATATGGAAAACATTACTTAGGTGGTGAAGGAATTAGAACATCTAAATCTCTGGCAGCAGGCAGCAAGGGAGGATGAAACTAAGTAGCAGGTTTGCAAGGTTGAAATAGTACAACCCCAGGCAAAGCTAAAGAGACTAGAAAGTGGAGATTGTGTGAAGCAGGGGCAAGTATTAACAGAGCAAGAAGAACCTAGAAGCAACTGGTCTCCTATTTCTCTGTGTGCCTAAGTAAATGGTTCCTTAATTCATGGGTTCTTCATATAGTGAGTGTCACCATGGATAAGGGACATTTCTGGTTTCACCAAATTAAAGGTTTGGTTATAAATTACCCTTGCCTTCAAGGATGTCACAGTTTAATAGAAGAAATAGACACATAACCAAATAATTGAAAAACTCATGACATTGATGCTGTGATAGATGTATAAACAAAATGAGATGGAAGTAGAGAAGGGAATTAACTCTACTGGGAGAAAGGAGGGGTCAGGAAAGACTTTGGTAGGGCTTGGTCTGGAAGAATGGGTAAGAGTTTATCATAACGCATAAAGGATGAAGGACACATTTCAGTTAGAAGAAACTGTGTGCAAAGGCAGTGAAAGAATCAGACATTTGGAGTGAAGCATATAGAAACATATTTTAGCTAGAAGGGAGAGTGCCCGAGGGGATAGGGAGATAGAAACCAAGTAAACTGGGATCAGGTACTAAAAGTATCTTGTAATCTTATGCTAAGAAATTTGAAAATTATCCAGAACTCCATGAAAAACCGATTCAGCCATCTAAGCATTTTTTAAAACAGAAAATAATTATCAGATTTATTTTCTACATTTAAAGCAACACATACACCACATGACTTGAGTATATGCTAAAGATTGAATTGTGTCCCCAAAATTTGTATGTTAGAAACTTTAATCTCCAATGTGATGGTATATGGAAGTGAGGCCTCTGGGAGGTAATTAGGTTTAGATGAGGGTGTGCCCCATTATAGAATTAGTGTCCTTATAAGAAGAGAAAGACCAGAGTTCCCTTTTTTTTTTTTTTTTTCTTGCCATTGAGGATTCAGCAAGAAGGCAACAGCCTATAAACCAGGAAGAGAGTTCTTACCAGTAACCAAGTCTGCTGGCATTTTGATCTTGGACATCCTAGCCTTGGGAACTATGAGAAATAAGCAGCCCAAGCTGAATAAGACAATGTACAAGTTTGTTCTGTTCATATTTCTGTGTTTGAAATATGTGCAGAAGGCGGATGGGGGACCCAAAGAACAATTAAGAAAGTCAAAGAGTTCCCTCATCCTGGAAGTCAGGATTAGAAGCCTCTTATATTGCAGCCTACCTGATTACAGGTCATCATATGGGGAGATTTAAAAGATGTTTCTGTTCCCCTATACCTCATCTTGCCAAATCCATAGACAAACACAATTAAATAAATGAGATGAAGGAATATGTGAAAAATTGGGATGTCACAGAGTAGGAAATTGGAAGTAAAACTGAAAAAAAAAGAATTAAAGTAGAAAAATTATTGAAAATAAAGTGATAAAAATAGGTAATTGCATGTTAGCTGATTCAGATTGTCTCATGGTGACAACCAGGATGGCTGTGACACAACCACTGCATGTTCATTGTTAATCTTTCTACTGTTTTCTTTCTTACACCGACATTTCCATTTGAGGGACCGTCTATAAGGGCTATTTCTATTTTTATAGTACGCCCAGTGTCAAGATTCATGAGGTCAGATGTGAAGATGAATTTGTTTGTTAAGCTGTTCTTTCTTAAGGGCAAGAAGCTTAATCATTTTTTTTGTACTGACCTTGTCTTGTCTGGAGATGAATCAATGAATCAAGTTAGAATGGTAAATCATGAATAAGTGATTTATGCTTGTCTTGATCAAATATGATAGATTGCTTGGGTTCCTGACTATTACTGTATATAAAGATTTATATAATATACAAGTGACTGTGGATTGGAGAAAAAAACTGAAAGTTTTCTCCAAGGATATAGTCCTACATAACACTGTAAATGTTATTCCTAGTGAGCTACTTCTTGAACAAATGATGACTGGGTATGATTAATTCAATACAATTTTTTTTCATAATGAAAATATCCCTCATTTTCTCATTTCTTTCCTTTCCTTTTCCAACCATTGTTTTCTTGTTTGTTTTCTTTTTAAGCAATCACGTCAAAATCCTATAGGCAACCAATAATACAAAATCTACTTTGTAATGGCTCTTTCTTACTGATCCACTCATTCAAATTTCTGGGAAAGTCTTTACAGTCTTTTACCAGCAATGAACAAAGAAGAAATTCACTGTGGTCAGGGATGCCATCAGAGATAAAATAACTGCTAAATGATTGAATTTCCTCTGGATAAGCTCCAGTATGCCACATGTTTCTTGGGTAGAGGGAAATGGATGTAGACAAGATGGCAGTCTAAGGAAGTGACATTAACTCATCTTTTCAGACTAATACCTCTGAGAGAAGATCCAACTGATTTTCCAACCTGGTTTGCATAGTTTTCCACATGAGAGACTTCTAAAAAAATAAATCAAGAGCAGATTGACAATTGATTGTTTTACTCCGGAATTGGGAATGTATGTCATACACACGGTGCTGGAAGCAGAGATTTAGTATAGAAAATATTTTGCTTTTCCTCGAAATTGAAATAAATATAGTTCTTCATAAACATTGTTATATAATGAAAAGCACTGCATGCCATGAAAGTTACTGTCATTAACAAAATAGAAATTATGGTGATGGTTTGAATTATGTGCTTGGCAATCGGAGTACCCTATAAAATAATTTTTCTTGGTCTTAAAAAATATATGAGCAGTATTCAGTGTGAGACAGAAATCCATATTCTATATAATTTTTTCATTCATTTGCTCATTCAAATTTATACAGAATAAAAAAAATAAATGTGTTTTTAAAGTCTTAACTACACCTTTATGTTTTAAGGGAGGATGAATTAATTTGACAAGATATATTAAGTGTATTTAACCTCACTTTATGTAGATCATAGAAACATCCTTTGTTCTAATGAATAGTAAGAAATAAAGGGTTTTTGTTCAGTCTTTTTGGGGGCTTTATTTTCTTTTTGGTATTCTCATGTTTCAAGTTCCATTCTGGACACTTTCGTGGACCTTTACCTTCGAGAACCATTTCATTTTTAAAGTTCTCAGGCTCTAGAATTTGTATATGAGCAAATCTTCAGAAACTAAAAGGCAAGGAAATTTCAAAGAACATTTCAGAAACAATCTAAAACAATTAACTGAGTTAGGTATGCAAAATTCCAAGATATGGCAAAAGTGAGTGGATTCTGCAGATATAATTCAGGTTCCTGATTGGTTTTACTTTGATTTATATCAAAGGGGGGTTATCTTCACTGGATGTTACCAAATCAAGTGAGCCCTTTAAAAGAGTGCTCTCTTTTGGAGACATTTTTCTGCTGGCCTTGACAAACAAACCACCATGAGTTACACAGCTTCAAGAAAGCTTCCACAACAACCACACTTCTGATGTGCTCTGAAGAGGATTCCAAGCCTCAAATGAGACTGCAGGCATGGCTGATATGTTTTTGTAACAGTGGACCTAATTATGTTGTGCCTGGACTGCTGACCTACAGAAACTGCGGGATTGTAAATGACTCTTATTTTTACTTGCAGTTTGTGGTGATTTGTTTATACTACTAAAATCTTGCACAGGAATATCAGGTATATATTAGTCCAGAAAAACAAAACAAATAGGATATATATAGGGAGAGAGAGACAGAGACAGAGAGAAAGAGACAGAGCCAGGAAGTAAATTGTTATGGAATCTGAGAAGTCCCAAGGTCTACAGCTGGAGATCAAGAGGGCTGATGTGTAAGTTTCAGTTCAAGTGTGAGTCTGAGGCAGGAGAAGACAGATGTCCAAAGATAGTCGATCAGAGACAGTGAATAACCTTTTAATTTTTTGTTGCTGTTCTACATGGGCCTCCAATGGATTGGATGAAGCCACTCACATTGGAGAGGGCAATCTGCTTTCCTCAGTCTATTGATTCAAATGTTAATTTCATCCAGAAACACCTTCACAGACACTTTCAGCATAAGATTTAACCAAATATCTGGGCACCCAATGTCCCTGTCAAATTAACCCACATAAATTAACCATTATGAAAGATAACAAATGGGTGACTTCATGCAGATACTAGCTATTTTCTGTTGATCTGCTTTAAAATAATGTCCAATACATTGCAGAGAATGAATGAACATTTCCAAGATTTGTCTACATGTCTAATTGTTTATTCCATTATTTTTTGTATTAATATTTATATTAAATTGTCCTATCCTTAATTTTCCTTAGAACTTAATACTCATTCATCCTCTCAAGTAAATTAATAACTGAACAATTAATACCATGTGTAAAAGTCTGTAAATCAAACCAGAATTAGGCACTCAATACCCTTATTCTTTAAGACATTTAAAGTACTATGTGTATTATTTAATTTAGACAAACTCACATAATAATTAGGTGCAAAATAATGTACAATGTGCTATTAATAATATAAATAAGTAATAGAATGAGGCTTTATTACTGAGAAACTACTATCTAGTAGGAACAGAGCAGACATACACACAGTAACACAAGCAGACTACAACAGAAGTCTTAACATTCCTTGAGATTGTAGGAGAAGAGATTAATTCTGTGGGGGAAGATGAGTTGTAATTGGGGGATTGTAGGTTTTAGGGGAAAGGTCATATTTGAAATCAGCATCGAAAAGATAGAAAGTACTTTGAAATGTGGAGACATTGTGAAATGTATTATGTTAATAAAGGACATAAACGGCCTATGTTGGTTGTACACTTTTCAAGATAACAGGACAGTAAAATAAAATGGTATTTGAGGTTGGAAGATTTCAGTTTGCATATAAGTTAGTTCACTTATGATCAAGCTTAACTTTTCTGAGCCCCAGATTTCTTGACCATAAAATGGGGATAATATAACAACCAACACTCATGCTGTGAAATCAAATGAGAGCATGTGATTGGTTTGATTAAAGTAAAACTTTAATTTTCCCAGTTATTACTTCCTACTATACTCTGTCAAATTCTCATCAACAACTGAGTAAGGAGCTTCCTAAAGGACATCTGCATGTGACTCCATATCTCTTCTTATACTCTCATTAAAAAAAAAAACTAATTTCAGCAGAAACTTTGTTTCAAACTTTGAAAAATTACAATCATCTATTTGACTCAAAGCTTTCCTCCTGTACACAACACATGGACTTTCAACTCCAATATCGTGGAGCATAAATAAAAGGGACAAGAAGGTTGGGTGGTATCTCTTTGTCTTCCATCTTCCTTTATTTTTCCTCTCATGGTGTTCTTTGTGAGACAAGGCAGATAGAATGATAAATTCATCATTCCATAGCTAGAGAATAAGAATTATTTTCTACAGAATTTTAATAATCTGTAGAGAAGTTGTAATCCTTTATTAACGTTTTTTGTTTTGTTTTGTTTTTTTACTTAGTAGCATCTTTGTACTCCTGTTCTTTTTTGTTCTCATAAATATATGAGTTGGATTTCCTTGAAATCTTAGCATATGACTTCTGAAGAGAAGCAGGGAGAGTCCCAACTGGCTTTTCAGACTTCAGGCTCAAGGATTCCCCACTCCCTTCTAGATCAATAGATTATTTCCTTCTGATAATCTGGCATCACTAAATATCCCCTCCTTGATTCTCAGAAGCCATCTTGGTTCAGAAGGGCTTATGCCCCCAGCTCTGTTCTTTCATGATTCTCTCACAGTTGCCATTAATAAGTGACCCAGATCTTGCCATATTTTTTCTGATGTTTTCTGACCTCTAACTCCTCTTAGTCCCCTGAACAATGTGCAAGCCTATTTATTCCTTCTTCCCCCAGGGCTTAAATTCTTCCATCTCAGCTGAACTCACAGTACTTCCTTCTCAGGATAGGCTTCCCTGTTCTTTCTGGGTGTGAATATTTTCTAGAGATTTTTGATATCTTCCATTGATTAAACCTCTTTACAGTCCCTTTTTTCCTCACACTATTATTTCAACTTCCTGCATGGGCTTCGTGCCCGCCTCTGACTTTGTTTGCTTACATGCAATTTGAAGCTACTAAATTTTCTTCGGGTTTAAATAAATACATAATTTGTGAGTGCTTTTCATCTTTCTTTTTGCAGAAGAATATGAGAATATTTAGATCTAAGCTTCTGCCATATTCCTACTTGAAGCAAATGACTTAATTGAATTTTATGACTACAATATCCTCATGTATCTCTCCCAATTTTAAATATATTTAATATAACACTCCAGTCTGCTTACTTTTGATAGTTGAAATTCTTTTGTAGACCCTTTCATAACTAATTTGTATAGACTGAGTGGCAGGGGTGAACAGAAGGCAAGTTTGTGGGAATGCCAAAACGTGTTAGTGTAGAGGTATAGACCAAAGTGTTCTTCTGAGCATAGGTACTCTCTATATGTCCCTGGTATGGACAATCCTCAAGTCTCTCTGACTCAGTTTCCTCCACTCACAGCTTAAAGATGGCAGACACTCAGGTGGGGCTGTGTGGAGAAAATGCTGCAAGTGTTTACAGATGCTGACCTACCTGGAAGCGTTATTGGTCTCCAATTTTCTCTCTCTCAGTTGCTTCTGATTCTCCTCCAGCTCTGGATATCCTGAGGTTCTAATGCCCACTATTTTGATACTAGTCTTTTCTATGTACTTTTGGATTTCTGGAATTTTCATGGTTTGAGATCCACTCAAGGAAACTCTTTCACCTTATTTTTTTTTTCTTTTTCTTGTTTTGTTATTCATTTCTTTCCTTTCAGTTTTTGGCGATACAAAATGGATCAGAAGGCCATAATGTATCCTTAGATCGCTATCTTTTAGCTGGAAACAAACATGTTTCCTTCACTTTTCAACATTCTGCTCATGTTCCTCTGTATAAAGTATGGCTTATCAGTGTTCTTCTTTTAAATTGGTGCATGGTACTGAATAAAATGTTCTCCTTGCTCTGTCATGAAAAATAGGTGGGCCACCACCTCCTTTGTGACACACACGCAGTATAAGACTATATTAACATATTTTGACAGTTACACCACATTTGCTTTTACGGAAATTAAATCAATTAACACCACTGGGTGTTTTTTATTTTTATTTTTTATTTTTTGTAGATATACTGATGCTAAGTCCAATCTTTTTGGATTTGGTTTTTTATATAGCTTATTACTTACCAATTTCTGTTTTCATATAAATTATGATCAATATGACCAAAGCTAAAAATAATGTTTTCAAAGAACCACTACATCTTTTTGTTGAACATACAACTTACATATTACATCAACTAAAAAATTAAATTTCATTATTTTCAGTACTTTTCTGGAGAGACTCTTTATTTTTTTCAATAAATATTTATTGAGTAACCAGCCAAGCTCTAGATTCTGGTGATAGAGCAAGTAAAAAGAAACTTCTCATGCGCTCATGGAGCTTATTGGTGAGAGGGATGAGAGTCTATACACACACACACTTCAAAAAAAACAGTATCAGTGAGATATTATTGTTTTGCAGAGGATTAAATAAGATGATTTGATAAAAGAAATCTTAGGCAACTGTATTTGTTATTTATGGTAAATAACTGTATTTTTGTTTTAAGGAAGAGGCAGTGGTATGTACTCATAAAAAGTCTTCTGGCACATTTAACAAGAGAAAATCCCAGAATGATTTCTAGATACAGCCTTTCACATACCAGGTTGCCTAAAGAGACTACGGTTTCAAAATATAATTTTATCAAGGATCTCTAGACAGGGAAGTCCATAGGTAACTAAAGGAAGTAAGAATTATAGTTCCCAATTAAGCTGATGGTGTTATGTGCATCATAAATTTAGTTGCACCCATTAAGCAAATAGAGTCAATATGTTTTATACTTTGATTATGATCGAAATACCTCCTGACTCTTTTACCTTGAAAGATCTAAATAATTTCATGTTAGAGAAATTGGGCCAATGGTATATATACTGATGTACGTGTCTTCTATAAATAATTACTTTGCCTTAGCAAAAATTGAAAGAGTTTATAGCTTTAAATCTATTTACTTCCTACTTGCCTCAAGTTCTAATGTTATTTCAGACTGTGTGCCCTATATCTGTTTGCAGTGGTCTTACTTTTTAACTGTATAGTATTTCTTACACTTTAATATCCCCATAACATCTCTTCTCTTTCATAATTCCCATTCATTGTTAGGTATGAAGAAAATATGCCCTTTTCACTCACTGTCAGTTGCATTAGAAATTGGTATTTTTGGGGGTGCCCGGGTGGCTCAGTTGGTTGAGCATCCAACTTCGCTCAGGTCATGATCTCTCGGTGTGTGAGTTCGAGCCCCGCGTCCGGCTCTGTGCTGACAGCTCAGAGCCTGGAGCCTGCTTCAGATTCTGTGTCTCCCCCTCTCTCTGCCCCTCCCCTGCTCATGCTCTGTCTCTCTCTGTCTCAAAAATAAATAAAAACATTAAAAAATTTAAAAAAAGAAACTGGTATTTTTGTAAAACAACTTGAAAATAACTGTAGAATGTAGAATGCATGAAGATCTTCCATTTCAAGATGGCAGATAAAACATTTTTCCCTTAGCATTTTAACTCTCCATTAAAATGATAACAGCAGTTAGAAGTAGATGAAATTTTACATCAACAAATAGAATAGAAACAATGTATCCCTGGACAAGAGTTTTCCACAAATTTCTTAAAGTAGAAAATGAAGTGATTTCCAAGGAAAAGGTACATAAACATTGGCCTCTAAAGATGGAGGTGGTATTGGAGGTGACTTGAAAGAAGTGCAGACACTGCTCTCTCTTACTATTTGCTTCTTACCACCTCTTCTATGAGGGGGAGCTCTAACCACAGTGCTCAGCTTAATAGACACTAACTGGTCATGTGGACAGAACCCTCGGGTTTGTTCACATTTTCAACCACAAAGAGGTGTGTTGCTGTCTTTCCTTTCTCCAGGCAGGGGGAGTAAGACCATGTAGATTTCAAGCAATCTCTTTTATTTATATATTTTTTAACCATTTATTGAACATATATATATATATATATATTGGATGAATACTTGGTGGCAGATACATGAAGCATTTGGGATAAAATGGTGAGTAAAAAATAAGATGCTATGTTCAAGAAACCTACATTCTGGTGGGGCCATCGATCACACACATAAATTACCGCTGTGATAATTTCTATGACAATTACATGTTGCTATGGGAACAAACAATGGGATATTTGTTATGTTTTGGCACAATTTCATGAAAAGGTGAAAATCTAACTGCAATTTGAGGAATGAGCAGGATGAGCTAACTAGCAAATAGAGAAAGTAAGAGCACCCCCAAATTGGAAACAGTATGTGTAAAGCACTGTACCAGGAGGTTCTGGGTAAGTTCAAAATTATAACAAAAGGCTAGTGAGACTAGAGAACAGAAAACTAGAAATTTAGGTATGGCCCAGATACATATTGCAGCATAAGATATGTGTGATAGTTAATATTATGTGTCACCTTGACTGGTCAAGGATGCCATATCCATGTTAGTTAAACATTATTTGTGTGTGTGTCTGTGAAGGTGTTTCTGGAAGAGATTAATCTTTGAATTGGTAGACTGAGTAAAGCGGGGGGATTTCCTAATGTGAGTGGGCATCATCTAATTCCTGAAGGACCTGCATTGAAGAAAAAAAGCAAAGAAACCTTAAATTCATTCTGATTGAACTAGGACATCAATCTTCTGTCCTGGATACTCCCGGTTCTTAGGCTTTCAGACTCAAAATGGAATCTACATCCTTACCTCCCAGGCTTCAGGCCTTCCAAGAAAATCACTGACCCACTGACTGGGTCTCCAGCTCCTGATGGCAGATCATGGGACTTCTCAGCCTCTATAATCACATGAGACAATACCTTACAATAAATTGCTTTTTGGATATATATATATATATATATATACATACATACATACGTATCTTTTATTGTTTCTGTTTCTCTGGAGAACTCTAATACAATATATTAAAAGTTAATTGCTTATAGAGTTATAGGATAAATAATTTTTCCTCAAAACTTAGAAGGGGTTGTTGATGAGAGTCTGATCCTGGCTTAGTACTCATTCCTTTGTAGGGGATCAGTTATAATTTGGCTTTCTAAAAAATACTGCTTTGTTTTGTTTTGCTATCTAGAGCTTTTAGGATTATCTACACTTGGTGCTTTAAAATTTTACAGCACGTCTGTGGTGACAAATTGTTCATTATTTTGCTGGAAAATTGGTGGGAACTTACAGGGACCATGCTTTCAATTTACCAAGATATCGTCCATTATTATGTTTCCTCCCTCCAACTGCTTTTAAGATATTTTATCATTAGTTTTCACCAGTTTGACTATGATGTGCCTTAGTGTGCTTTTCTATAGGCTTATCCCATTTGTAGGTTGCTTAGCTTTTTGAAATTGTAGATTTATAGTTTCATTAAATTTGATAAGCTTTTGATGGTCATTTCATTATTTCTATAAACATCGTCTGCCCCCCATGTCTCTCTTCTCCTTCTGGATCACCAGCTCCTAGTCTATCATGTTACATCACTTGACATGGATTCACAGATCACTACTGCTCTGTTTATTTTTCTTTTTCTGTCTCTGTCATCTATTTTGAGCAGATTATCTTGCAAGATCGTAATTTCATTGATTTTTTTCTTCTGCAGTGTATAATTTACTGTTAATCATTTGGGTTTATATATTTTTATTTCCCCACATTTCCAGAACTTTTATTTAGGTTTTGCAACAACTTTCTTTCCTATCCTTATTATTTTTATATTTTATTTTATAGTTTTGAGCATATGGAGAACATTATGATAACTATTTTTATATATTTATCCACTAATTCCATAACTTCTGTTATTTATAATTCTTTCGATTGACTGGTTTTACTCTAATTAAGTGTCACATTTTCCTGCTCTGTGCATGCAGATAATTTTTTACTGGATGCTTCACATTGTAGTTTTTATAGTGGTAGGTACTAGATTTTCTTGTATTCCTTTAAAAAGTATATTTTGCTCAGGCATGCATTTAAATTACTTAGGATTAGTTTAATCCTTTTAAGGCTTGCTTTTAGTGTGATCTGGAAGTGTCCAGAGCAGCCTTTGGCTTGCTGTGAATTTTGCTCATTACTAAAGAGGGCTTTGGAAGATTCTAAAGTCGCTGAGTATTACAACTTTTCTCCACGATGCCCATCCCAGAGCTTGTTCAGTCTCCTGTTTTCTGGTGATTCTTTTAGTAGCTACCTGGAATCCCATCCAATAGATATGTAATGTCAACGTGCAGGCAAAGATTCATGCCTCAGATATTGAAAGCTGTCTTTGTCCAATATTCTCCTGTTTATTATCATTCTCCTCTTTGTATTATAGTCTGGAAATTGCCTTTAGGCAGTAAGCGGGAGCAATTATAGGGATTGCCTTATTTGTTCCACTTCCCTCAGGTATCGCATTTCTAGGTTCTTTATTGTCTAATGTCCCAAAACAATTGTTTCATACAGTTTGTTCTGCTTTCTACTTGTTTATAGTGGGAGAATAATTTCTCAAACAGCTAATTCTTTATGAATGCAAGCACTGGTTGATATATTTATTTGCTGTTGTTGGACTTTGTGGATTGATATTATCTTTTTTCTTCTCTGCTGTATTTTCTTCTGTACTATGTTTTGGGGTTTATTTCCCTGAGAAAATGGCCTCTCATATTCATTATATTATTTATTTTATTTTTATAATCATATTTTAAATTTCAAGAATCTTTCTTGCTTTCTGGTTATCCTCATCATATATTTATGAAAATAATATCTTCTTAAACCTATCATAAAATACTGATTAAATATTTAGGGAGGTTCTCTTTTTCTTTAGGCATTTGTTGGTTTTTATTTTGGGGGGCTGTTTTAGGCCTCCTTTAACAGTTTGGTGATTCTTTGTTTTTTCTTTATGTCTAAGGATAAGTGGATAAAAATTTTATTGTGAGCTTTTTTCATCTTGGGCACAGTGTGCAGTGGCTTATTTCGATTATTGTAGTATGCACATACAAAAATCAGTCATTGTTTTATGGGATCACTAAACATCAGAATGCAGAGATCTTTTCATTAGTATACAAATATATACATTAGTTGTCCCAATCCTCAATTTCTTTTTTTTAATGTTTATTTCTTTATTTTGAGAGAGAGAGAGAGATCAGGGAAGGGGCAGAGAGAGAGAGGAAGAGAGAGAGACTCCCAAGCAGGGTCCACACTGTCAGAGCAGAGCCCCATGTGGGGCTCCAACTCGTGAACAGTGAGATCATGATCTGAACTCAAGACTCCAACATTTAATTGGCTGAGCCACTGGGCTCCCCCCAATTCTCAATTTCTTCAGAGAAGAATCTTTTTGGTGGGACAGGAAGGGATGTTATTCTCTAAAAAAAAAAAAAAAAATTATGGGCACTTGGGTGGCTCAGTCAATTAAATGGCCAACTTCGGCTCAGGTCATGATCTGGTGGTCTGTGAGTTTGAGCCCTGTGTAGGGCTCTGTACTGATGCTTCAGATTCTGTGTCTCCCTCTCTCCCTGCTCTCTCTCTCTCTCTCTCTCTCTCAAAAAACACATTAAAAAATTCTTTTTCTCCAATTCTACTTAACCTATAAATGGCCATTATTGTAGACATACATCTTTTTAAACTATTTTTTAAAGTAATGGTGAAGGAAAGAAAAAAAAAACTGCACTGGATCTGCAGCCTTCATCAGACTCCTTTCTTCTGTGGTCTTATTTCCCCAAAGGGTCAATTTTCAGTCTTGCAAAAATGTTCTTTGAAACTGTTCAAAGACTGGGTAATAAAAAAGACTTAGTTCATTTTGCAAATCAAAATAGAATAGATAGATAAATGACAGATGATAGATAGCTGTTTCTGGATTCAGTGAGAATGAATTTGAGTGGGGCAAGAGTCTGTGCAAGGGGACTGGTTGAGTGATATCTGTACTGATCCAAATGAAAAAACAAGTAGTTTGAAAAGATTGGGAAGTGGCACGAAAAGCTGAAGAAACCGAGAGAAGTGAGTGGATTGGTAAGACATTTTGGACGTGGGAAAAAAAGACATTTAAATCTTTGGTACTGGGTTGGATGGTGGGTGAGTGTGAGGGACAAGGTATGCCTCTGAAGAATCCTATGCTTCTAACTTATAAATTGAATGGATAATGGAGCCAGCCACTGAAACAAACAAGATATCATAAAAGCAGTATTCATGAGTTGAATTCAGCTGCTTTTGAGGTCAGATAAGAATGCAAGGGAAGTATTTGTGGCAACATCTGGGTTGGGGATAGAAGTTTATTAGTTGTTTACAAGTAGCTTTCTTAAAAGATATGGGCTTAGATATAATCTCCAGATGTTCAACAAAGTATCATGAGAAGAGAAGGGCACCTGGGACCGAACCTTCAGAAATTTAACATTTAATGTAAAATAAGGGAGGGCAACCCAGAAAGAGAGAAAACGCTTAGCAGAAAGGAAAAAAAGAAAAAGAAAAAGAAAAAGAAAAAGAAAAAAAAAAAACTAGACAAATGAATGCTGTTCTATGGAAGCCAAAGGGAAACTATTATTCCAAGAAAGTAGAAATGTCAAAAGATTTGAATATGACTGGAGTTATAAAAGATGAAAATTGAAGCATATTCATTGGACACAATGCCTTAGAGATAAAAGGCTGATCGTATTTCCTGAACCAGATATTCCAGACTCCTGATTTACCAGCATAATTATTCATAATGCATCCTTTTACTTTTTAAAAGGTGTCTTGGTTTGTACAATAAATTGTAGTTCACCTTGCTTAGAGAGGTTATGTTGTGATTATTTAAAATTATGTTGGTGGAGTAATGGGAACACAAGTCAGATTGTCAAGGAATGAAGCATACCTGAGAGATTAGAGGAAGGGCATAGCAATATTTAGCAACTCTGAAAAAAACTTTAATTATGAGTGGGAGGCAAAAGTGGCAAGTGCCTGAGGAAAGATACAGATCTAGGAAAGGCTGTTGATTTTTGTTGTTATTGTTGATATTGCCTTTTCTTAAATGGGATTGAATATGCACGACTGCTCTAACATTACAGGAAGGAAGAAGGAAATTTTGCAAGGGAATATAGTCATGTTTCTATGTTTGAGGAAGAAAGAAGTGAGATGATCCTCTGAGAGGAAAGGGGAAAGGAGGCAAGAGGTTAACTACATATTTGAAACAAGCAGATGAGGACTCAAATGTTAAGCAGTTGGGTTTTTAATATTAAATAGGCAGAGCAAAATTTTCTGCCTCATACAGCCCCAAAACATGAAATAAACTTTTCCATAGTATAGCTATGAAGCTCAAATGCAAAAAGATTTGGAGCTGAAGCTGCAGGTAATAATACAATGTTACTTTTCCTCATTTCCCCCTCCCCCCACCTTTCTAGGTTTGTATCAGTTTTGCCTTGGAATCTGGTGGGGGAGGAGTTTTTTGTTTGTTCTTTATTTTTTCTTTCTTTTGTTTTTGTTTTGAAGAAAATGAGAAACCAACTCTGAGTGGCTTAATCAAAGACAACCTTATGGACATAATTCACGGCCCACAGAATCAATAAAGAATTGATTCATCAGATCTCAGGAAACAGAAGAACCCCATGTGATAAAATCATGTGCTATGAGGCAGTTTTGAATAATTTTTCAAAGGCAGTAAGATTGAGATTACTTTATTAATAAGATTTACTTTGGAAAAAAGAGATGTGCATCATATGTATGTGAATGGGGGTTGTTTGATGGAAGAATGAAAGCTGGTGACAGGTCAATGAGACATGAGAGAGGATGGGGCACATGGGAAAACTCAGGCACTCCCGCTTGGCTAGAAAATGGGATGGAAGGGGGAGAAGCAGCAAGAGCAGAGAAGAACGGAAGGAGTGGGAGGTGCATGAAGGATCTCAGATATGGTCCTAAGGCATTTGGATTTTATGCTGAAGATAATGGGAAACCACCTTCTGCGTTTATGGAAATCTGTTCAGTATGTAGCTTATGTATATTAGCCAACTTAAGTATTTTATTTTATTATTATTTTAATGTTTATTTATTTTTGAGAGAGACAGAGGGAGACAGAGACAGAGCACAAGTGGGGAAGGGCAGAGAGAGAGGAAGACAGAATCCAAAGCAGGGTCCAGGCTCTGAGCTGTCAGCACAGAGTCCGATGCGGGGCTTGAACCCACAAACTGTGAGGTCATGACCAGAGCTGAAGTCAGATGCTTAACTGAGCCACCCAGGTGCCCCTAGTATTTTATAGTATCAGATGGTATCTAAAGTAATAAGCAGTCTGCAGGTTGCTTTTCTCACAAAAAACACAATATAAACATCATGAACGGGTGCTTGGGTGGCTCAGTTAAGCGTCCAACTTCGGCTCAGGTCATGATCTCATGGTCTGAGTTCGAGCCCCCAGCTGGGCTCTGTGCTGACAGCTGGGAGCCTGGAGCCTGCTTCTGATTCTGTCTCTCTCTCTTTCTGCCCCTCCGCTACTTGTGCTCTGTCTCTGTCTCTCTCTAAAAAATAAATGTAAAAACAAATTAAACATCACGAACTTTACTGAAGCTGAGAAGAAAAAACGAAAAAAAAACAAAACAAAACAAAACTAGAAACTTCAAAGCAGAAAACTATGAGAAAGTCCTGTGTTTCTCTCTTGTGTGACTTGAATGTCCTGTTCGCTTTCCTGCCAATGCCATTCTTCTTCTCCTCTGACGGACCTCTGTTTACGCTTCAGCTGCAAATATTGCCTTCTCTGAGAAACCTTTTCTCGGTTCTACAAGATTTAATTACTTTTACTTTCTGCTCTCTTGTTATCATATTTAGGCCTCTGCTATAAGACTTAAGGCTTTGCTGCTGCTATATGTTTACATGTCTTTTCTCTCTTAGCTCTGCATTGGGACTAGCCATTTTGTTGGTTATGGAGTGGTATAGGGCTATTACACTAAAGCCTTTCCAAGTTACAGTAAAACCTTGGATTGTAACTTATTTTGTGACAAACATTTCTAATATATTTTAACTTGATAAACGATCGATGTCTTGCAATAAGAGTAGTATGTGAGACCAGACGTCATATGATCATAACTGAGCCAATGGTCTCTCTCTCTCTCTCTTTACCTCTCTCTGTCTCTGGAACCAATCTCTCTGGGATCAGTCTCAGGCTGCAGTGACCACTGAGGAACTGATGGATCAGGAGCAACAGCAAGAGGTTATGGAGGAGATCTTGGCTGCGGAGGAGGAGGAGAAAAAAGCAGAGGAATCCCTCACTTCAAATGAGATTAGGGAGACGTATAAAATGTGGGAAATGGTGCAAAGTTTTGTAGAAAAGCACCACCCGAAGAAGGGTGTAGCAGTGCGAGCGATGAATCTATTTAACAACAATGCAATGCCACGTTTCTGTGAAATCCTCAAAAGGAGGCAAAACCAAGTGTCAATGGAAAGGTTCCTTCTTAAAGTTGCACAAAAAGAAAAAGATTCCATTGAGCCAATAGATAGCAGTAATTCCATCAGTGATAGTGAAAGTCGTCCTACACAATAACCCTCCTCTCTCTTGTCTCCCTCACACCAGCCACGAAGGTTTTCAAAGGGGAGTGAAGGTTAATTTATTTTTCTTTATGTTTTGCATTTGCTTTATTATTTTGTATTATATTACAGTTTTGTAATCATTTTTATATGAATATTTTTGGGTTGTAGAAAGAATCATCTGAGTTTCCATTATCTCTTATGGGGAAATTTGCTTTGATATACAAGTGCTTTGGATTACAAGCATGTTTCTGGACTGAAATATGCTCGCAAACCAAGGTTTTACTGTATTTTATTACAGATTTTGTGGGTAAGCGACATCCATGGACTGGGGAAAAATTCAAGAGATCTTGAAACATGTGGATAAAAGAGGTCATTGACTTATTTATTCATGGGAGAATAATGACCCATTTGGAGACCTTAGTAGCCATGGTCTGTGTGGACTCTGTCCCCCACCTCCCACCCACCCACCCACATCCTCCCCCATAATGCTGGGGCTAGGAGGATAAACACACATTTCAGAGCCTCTTGCGCTGGCTGGATTCCATTTTGATCTGTCAGTGAGAGGCACTTGCAAGGAAGTATAAATCCAAAAAGTATGGAAGATTTTTGTTTTTCCTGCTTCTGGTAGGAGAGGCAGAGAGTGTGAGGAGGGCTCCCAGACTTCAGATGAATTTTTGTGGCTGTTCTTTACGCTCTGTGCTCAGTGGCTCCATCACAAGCAGCAACAAAGTTTCTAATCATCAGTACAATGTCGGCTCCTGGGATTATCACAGATTTCCTAGCCCTAGTCAGTAGCAGTTTCCTGAAGTCACTGATCTCTAAGAAACATTCATGTTTTTGTTACATTAACCCTGTTAATAATTTTGTAACCATTTTCCTGTTTTAAAATGCCCCTGGCTTGAAATACTCACACTGACTAGCGCAGGTCGGGTGGGGAGATGTTGGCTTTGAATAGGATGGCAGCAGTGAAGAGAAGTGTGTAGCTTCAGCCATGGTTTACAGCAGAGCCAACACAGCTAGCTGATAGATGGGATGTAAAGAGTAAGGGAAATGAAAGGATCCAAGATGATTCCCACTTTTTAGAGAGCCCACTGTGTTTACTGAGATAGGAAAGCATTGAAGAGGAACAGTTTGGGTAAAAACTGTAACTTTGCTGACTTTATATCAGTGAGCATTTAGGATAGCAGAAGGCCTTATAAGAATGCCTCTGCTTTATAAGGTTACTATAGTTGAGGAAGGAGAGGAAACAGATTGTGCTTATAAAATTGTGTCATTTAGAAAGGCATTTAGGTTAGTGGTTATAAGCGTGGGCTCCAGGATCAGACTATCTTATTGGGAGTTTATGTTACTTTGAGGATTTTATTTTTAATCCAGAATGCAAGTAAGAATTTCACAACAAACACAGAGATCCACCATCCAAACTGACAAGTAATAAGAAAAGTAATCTAATCTACCAATTTGCTATTTTATTGCATTGCTTAAATTTCTTTTTGTGTAAAAACACAAGTGTTTTAGCACTTGTTTCCCGCCTACTACTGTGAATTAAATTAGGTATTTATTTTTTTTTAGTCTGTATTTTCATACTTTGAATACATATGTACATACCCACGAAAAACATACAAATTTGTATATTTTAATTTTACATCATGAGTAGAATAATATATTATTCTGCAGGATGTGTTTTTTGAATTTTTATATGTGTGTTTGTGTGTGCATGTGTGTGTGTGTACCTGACAGGATGGTGAGCTCCCAATAAATACTAGCTATCGTGTAGCAAGGATATTGGAGAAAAAACACTCTTCTTTAGCCCAAAGGAGCCTTAACAAAAGCCCACGAAGATAGGCATGTATCCTGAACATACGGCGCTTTTACGCTATAGCTCTGCTCTGTCACTACCCTTGCAATAACCTACATTATCTATGGGTGCCTCTGTATCTAGTCCCGTCATCACTTAAACTGAAGTGTTATATCCCGTGCAGTCCTAGAAGCTGCTAATTGTGCTAATATCATTATTATATTGTGTTAATCATCATTATACCTCTGGCACTGAATACAGCGCCTGGCCTAGACTAGGATCTTTGTAAATGTTTGCTGAGCGAATAAATGAGTGAAATCTGCTACCTCATGTGAATACAGAACGCTTTTTGTGTGATAACTGACAACATTCTTTTGAGCTAATTTGAGGAAACAAAACTCCTCGCATGGGAGCTGATAGAAACACTGTTACTTGATGTTAAAACTTGTCACAACCTGCAAACCTAAATGGCCCAGCATGAGAACTGTACGTTTGAAAAAGAATGGAAGACAAAAATGAACATGATAAAACCTTGTAGAATGTTCTCCGAGCAAGGCTTGTTCCTCTTTGGCTGTGATATTCATTACATAAAGGTAATCCATACGTTAGCATCTATACATGCTAATAAATAATATCCATTTTGCATACTTAAAATACTATATATCTTGTCATAACAAAACACAGTAGAGCAATGTTTTGCACCTATATTTAATATTTTTAAATGGGCATTTTAAATATTACCATTTTACTGCACATTCTCATTGCATTTCTGAATCAGAACATATTTCTTGAAAGATGCCTTTACTTCATAGTACTATGTTTTCAATGATGTACAAACATTTAAGTGACTGAAATATAAAATATTCACTCATATTCTTAATGGATGTGGTATTCCAACCAATTTTTTGTCACTCCTGACCACAATATACTTTTCTAAGTAAGCTGCATATTAAGTCATGGGAGTAATCCATTAAAAAGTTGTCAAATAAATTGAGATCACACTTGGGCTAAATATAAAGAGCACTAAATTCCTTGTGGGCATCTACACATTATAGAAATTAGACATTCAACCCCATATAGTGCTTAAAAAAACACAGATATGTGCCTTTAAATCAGTGTCATTAAAAATCAATCACAGCAAAGACAATGACAATGAATCTTTTTCTTTTCTATGAAGAAAAAGATTTCTGAATCACAGATGATAATCAAAGTATTTTGAACAATATTCAACACTATAATAGTTTAGTGCAATTTTGTAATGGGGATACCCCTTGAGAGAGATTTGTTTTAAATCAAAGCAAATTTAATTGGAGAGGTTGTCCTCCAAATTTATCCCAAGTTAATTTATAAATCTTCCCCTGCTCATCTTCATTCTTAAAGGCCATAATTTTTTTTTACTATTATACAGTTGAGAAAATTTATTTATTATAACATTTTATATATCTAAATATTGCTACACTGAAGACATGATTAAAAATGCATGGTATATATTAACATTTTAAATACATAATATGAAACTAGTATCAAAATGATGTGCTGATTTTTCTAGAGGTCTATAAAAACAAACTAGTCCTTCAGAGTGTCCTAGAAACCTTTTTTTTCTTCTTTGAATACAATCTATTCATATTCTCCAAGTAGCAAGTTAAAATGTGTGGGATATATTTGCCATTAAGCCTTTCTGTGTGAAATGTAAACACTAAATCACCTAATAGAGTCCTATCTCAGCTTCTAAATGGAATTATTTATAACATCTTTGGAATATAATTATACGAGCTACACTTAACCATCTGGGCATTTTGCTTCCTGCAGACAATTTGCAATGGTATGGTAAAATATTTTGTTTGCTTGTTTGTGTGTTTGTTTCTTATTAAACAGATATGATAAAACTGTCTTCGTAATCACATTTTGTTCTGACTCTCAGAGTAAGGTAGTCCATATGCAGCAGCTTGACATAAAGATAAACAAATAATAATTATTAATATAAATAAAACACTCCTGCATATATAATGAAAGCCTGATTTGACAATGGCCAAGAATTTCAAAGGACAAAACACACTCCAAGTAGTGTTCATCTGCAGAGTAACATATCGAATAAAGATCCTTTAAGGAAAGAATTATATACTTACTGAGCAGACCAGATAATTAAATAATTACACATTTTGATTGAAAAATGTATGTAGTTCATTAAAACAGAGACTCTAACTTCACTTCTCTTCTCTAGCTAAGCTTCTATTCAGATGCCAAGTTTGTACTTTAATTAGAACAAAAGACCGACATTAACTTCAATGCAACATAATAATTCATAATAATGATCGTATATTAATCTCTTGAGCTTGCTGGAATCTAGCACATGACATATGGCATAGTACAGGCACCTGTGCAGTCCTCTGGGGACTGAGGTGGTGCATATTAATTAGCCCCTGGGAAATAAAATCTGTTTCCTTCTGAGAAAAGCTACCTCCGTGCTTATTGGTTTACAACATCAAAGGAAGTAGACAGAACACTGTTAGGCTCTGTCTATCCTCATTAAAGCTCTGTCTAGATGTAGGCACTGAATCAGCTGCTCCTGAGTTAATTCTTGACAGAATCCTGCTTAAGAAATTAGAGTAGCCATGCATTTCTTTGGCTTCCATGATTGGATTTTGGCTGAAAACATCAAAATTACCACTCTGGTTACAGAAAATTACTTAACTATATAGTCCAAACATAAAATAACGAGAAACGTTTTAAAATTTGAAGCAGCTCCTTTTTCTTGAATGCTACTGAGAGTGCCTCGATGTAATCCTTTGCTTTGTAAATTTAGATGCAATCTGAAGATGAGATTATAAATGTCTTTAAGAAATATGTCATCTCATAATAAGCAAAGTATCAAGATTCTTGGCAGTCCTAGGTATGCTAAAGGCACTTCAGTGTATATCTTCCAAGGATAATTGAAAGGTATTATGGAAATAAAACTGGCTGATTAACAGATAAATATATATTGAGATGAATAGATCCTAAAATTACTTTCTCAGGGGGGAAAAAAAAAAGTCTAATCCCATTGCTAGAGTATATCTAGAAAGAAAAAACAGAAAATTGAGTGGATATGGTGATAACCAGAAAAGGCTACATTTAAAATTTCTTTTGCAACTGTCCTTTCAAATTCTTGTCACTTGTAATTCTGAACTGCATAAAACAAACTCACTTAACTGAAAAGTGTTTTGTAATTGATGGGGTGCTCAGAACTCCATGAAGTTTTTAAAAATCTTTCAGAGTAGCAGATTCTGAGGTTTGTAAACTTACGCAAGACATACAGATTCACTAGCAGCTAAGCAGAGTATTTCTTTTCTCAAATATCACATTGTTTAGTTCTCCCTTGGGTTACATCCATGATCTTGTGATGGTACAGTCACGTTGCTGATATGTTTATTGGAATGTGTGGGTCCATTTTCCTTCCGCTCAACACATGGATTGACAGTTGAAAATTATTCTTTTCTGCTAGTGGAGTGTGTGGCGAAGGCACATTTAAATAGCCTATTAAGCCAGTGAGATGACAATGTGCTACCCTCAGAGAAAGCTTAGTTTTTGGAGTAATTAATTACACATTCCACAGAATGTCTCTTGAGAACACTGTTGGCTAGGTCTACCAATTTATTGTGCAAATAATTATAGTTTTCATTTGAGGCAAAGTTGTGGATTATTAGGCAGATGGTAACAAATCATTGTTTATTTTTTTTTTGTGCACCTATTTTTTGTGCACCTATTTTTTTCAAATATATATATATATATATTTATTTAAAGTCAATTAGCTATATATATATATATTTAAAGTCAATTAGTTTTTATACCATCTTTAAGGATGATATAAAACTGTGGTTGTAAATCCCAGCACCTGTTCTTTTTTTATTTTTCAGTGAAATTATACAGGCATTTTGAGGAGGAAATTGTGAAATATGTGGCTTCTCATCATTTTTACTATGTTACATCTAGTTGCCATGATATTTTATAAGTGTACACTTATTTTTAATGCTTTTATAGATACCTTCTAATTTATCTACACAAGTCCATCATTGCTGGGGTGGCCAAACATCATAAGGAAGGGTGTATTTGTTTCTTCAAACTCTTTAATTAAACCAGTAAAGCGGCAGGCTACATAGTCTGATCAGTTGTACAGAAATACATTAAAAGTTGCAGCTATACAACTTTCTATAAACCAAAAGATTCTTGTGATGTTTTCTGCAGAACTCAGTGTGAAGAACACAGGACTGCATACCAGAGGGCCCAGTAGAGAGACACCTCAGCCATTTTTATTAGATGTAGAATTTTGGACAAGTCGCTCAACCAAATTGCTTCATTTTTAAAACTGATTATTGTAGGGGTTCAATTAGAAGAAACAAATGTATGGAAAAGTCTATAATAGTGCCTGACATGTAGGAAGCACAGATATTAGCTGTGTCTGCCTCCTTTTTTGAGAGATACAATGGTTTCTCTCTTTGTTTTTAATGGTGCCTTTAATAGCAAAGCTTTAGGTCCCTCCTGTTACTGTGACTCTGTATTTTATGTAGATATATTACCAAGTAATGTTTTCTTAAGACCCAGGGTTGGTGTAGATTAGAAATTCTTAAACTTCAGTGTATATATGTATTATCTGGGCAATCTTGCTAAAGAATATTCCTAAGCCTCACTTCCCCAAATCCACATTTTGAGAAACACTTATTTAGACTGCTGATTTAATAAAGAGCTGAAATGTCCTCTCATAAAGGGCTTTTACTCAATGCCCTCCTTCCTGACTTACGGTGTCATGGAGAGACTCTCCCCACTTCCCCCATTACCCAGTCTTAGTGTCCTTTTCCTGGGTTCCCTGGGACAGTTTTGTTCATGTATAGTCAGAGAATGACTAGTTCTTAATTAAAAGCAGTGATTCCAGTCCACATAGCATCTGGTAGAATGGCTAGTTACATAGAACGCACTGGAAAAGACCTTTTATAACCCTAGCACCTCAGGGAATGAGCTGGATATACCGCATGAGAAAGCAGAGAAGCTTAAATTCCAGTGCTTTCTAGTTTGGTGTTTTTGCTCCTAACTAAACATGTGACTATATCCACATTGCTAAATCACTCTGGCTTCACTTATCTGATGGGAGTGATGATGCTTTCCCTGGCTGAAGGGAACTTCCTAGGGCTTAGACCAGAATGTCTCTCAGGCTCTTTTGCCTTGAGAACCTCTGCTTTTCCACAAAGGGCAGTAGCTCATGTGAACCCTTCCTGAATCTAAATTTAAGTGGCGAACATCTGCCACATTTTCTTGGGAGAATAACCTTTTGTGATTCATTATGCCCTGGTGCAAATCTATGTACGAAGGATTGTGAGAGGTACCAGGCACCCAGATATCTCAGCAACAATTTAAACTTATTATCAATTCACCAAAACACTTGTTATTAACTTGCATAGGATTTTATTTACTTGGATTTGTTAGGGAAAGAAATAAAAATGATATAATAAATTTAGCAATGATGTCTAGGTCAGAGGTTTGTTGCAATCAAAGATCTAAAGCAGCATCTATAGAATTAGTGGACATCTGTTTTAATTATAATACTTTCTTCACGTCATCTCTTAAATAGACTGATAAAAACACATTAATACATAGTTACGTTTAGGTTTTTTTTTCAAATAGCAAATACCACATAATTTAGAAGGGCGATACTAATATTGAGATTTTTATCTATGCAATGTGGTTTACCTAGGTACACAATCAATCTTTAAACCAAAATGTACAAACATATACTTTGTGCTCTCAACAGTCTTACAGACTAAGGGGGTGAGTTTATTTAAGATTGAGTTTTAAAATGATAAACCATGGGGGCGCCTGGGTGGTTCAGTCGGTTGAGAGTCAGACTTCGGCCAGGTCATGATCTCGCGGTCTGTGAGTTGAGCCCCGTGTCGGGCTCTGTGCTGACAGCTCAGAGCCTGGAGTCTGTTTCGGATTCTGTGTCTCCCTCTCTCTCTGCCTCTCCCTCACTGATGCCATATCTCTTTAACTCAAAAAATGAAAAAACATTGAGAAATTAAATGATAAACTACAAAAGTAATAATTATTTGTTTTTGTTTGTTTTAAACTCAGCGCCAACTCCAAAATGTTGTTTTAAAGTAACTTCAACTCCAAATGAAGAAATGGAATGAATACACCGAAGTTTGGTTAAATGTTGGAGACCCTTTGGTATCAACACTCTCTTTTTTGGCCCCAAACATGTCTGTCTGTGTCTTCTCACCTCTGTTCTGCTAATTTCTGTGGAGCAAGAGAGGGAGCTGATGCTGAGGCTCACGGGTGACTGCTCCTTGGAACCTTTCCCTGTAGATACTCTTCAACATGAGAAATATTTTCAAGCAAGTACATTGGTTTAAAAAAAAAAAAACAAACATTGTAAGGTAGTTTCATTTGTCATTTAAAAATATGCTCACACAGGCAATTCATATGAAAATGGATTTCTGCTTGAATTATCTAGCTAATTACATCAATTCTCCTCTTTGCCTTGAGCTTATACACATTACTTATGATAGCAACAGCTGACCCCTATAAATCAATTAATCAATACTGATTAATTCTTTCCCCTCAACTGTCGCTTTCTTTGAAATGAAGAGTAGGTTTATGCTTATCCATAAACATCGGAGACTTAGACATACAAGCATTGTCTGGAATCTTGTTCTGTCTTGTATCTAAATGGGAAGTGTGTTTGAGTGCAGCGTTAGGTACAGACAGTTCACATAAAATATGCTGAGGATATGCTTCCTAGGAGGTATCGCTTTATTCAATACCAGAAGAACATTTCTAAAGAGAAGCTCACAGTTTAAACTGTCATCCAATAGAAAAAATTGTAGGCTTTTGGGGAATAGTGGATGCTAGGGCCATTCCATGACAGTGTCAACATGAAAAACTTCATTTTCCACATGAGAGAAGAATCGAAGTGTGGGAAAGACACACTCTTGTAGTAACACTGTATTTTCTGCATAAAATTAGAAGCATGAATATTTTCTACTTTTGCATCTTAGTCACAATGAAGGATAAAGAAGGAAAAATATCAAAAGTTTCTTCACAGAATTAAGAAGTTTTTCATTGATCAAACAGCTATTTCTTTCATTGTGAGTCCTTTGTGTCAGTGGCAGAAACAGCAGTTTGGTGTTTTTTTAAGATAGTTTGGGTTTTCAAAGAAAACTTTGCTATTTTCCTGTGGAAATTACATGGTATTCTGTTAAAACTGCCTTCCAGGAAGGAGTTTCAGAAGAGATACAGGTAGGAAGAACAATGCAAAATGCTTTCATTTCAGAGTAGCTAGGTTTCAGTGCTTCCTACAGAACGAACAGAAGAAATAAGAAATATTTTCTCCCTCATAAGACATATATCACTCCTGTAATTTTTACAAAATCAACTGAGGCAAATTAGGGGTTTCAAAGCTAGTCACCTTATAAGTTGTTAGGAAAAAATTTGCATTTAAATTGCTCTGTGCAGCTACTTTGAGATTTTCCCCTGGAATGTTTATGGCTCTTTTTTTCATTAATACTTAAAAAAATACAATTTCATAACCAGTGTATTACTACATCTAGTTGTATTATGAACAGGCACTTCATTTCATAAAATAGAAACATTCAAAGTGGTTTTGGTCGACCAATCATTCAGTCGGAATACTTGAATTCTTCATATTGAATACTTACTAGTGAAGTTAATCTGAAACCATATCAACTTTCCATTTCTATTACAGAAACTAGGTCATTAATAGCTGTAACATAGGGAATAACTTCTGTTCCTACATGGTTTATCCCTAGAATTGAAGATTGTCCAGAACTTCTTGGAACTTTGCCCCCCAAATATTTCATATATATAAAAATACAGCAGATTTCTTTTTAATAGATAAACCTTAGGTATTATTTCAATAACTTGCTTTTACATATTCAGAGATGTAGATATAAGAAAATATTAAATGTGCAAAATGCTCTTTTATATGTACATTTAAAAATACAATGTAATAATAGCTTTGGAATTGTAAAAAAGTCATTGGGGGGAAAGTCTTCAATGTCAGAAAATCTGGTTAGGTTAGAGCTTTTGCTTGAGGAATTGTAAACAAACTTCTTAAAATGCTGCGAGTTTTCTCAGTTCTTTCCAACCAAGACACTGTCGAACACATCAAGTCCTGCTTTAAAGTAAACCTGAGCTGAATTAATGCTGTTCAACACCTCTGACAGGGCTTCCTGAATGGTCTCATTTGATGCAAGTAACTTGCAGTGCTCCCAAGCCTCCAGGAGTATTGAAAACTGGCTTGTCTTCCCATCAAGGTGGTACAGGATATTTCTAAAAACAAATACAGAATGTGTAAATGCTTCATGCACAATGCTATTTTCATATCAAACATCATAATAAAAATTTCCAAGAAACAGTGACATTTGTTGTAAATGAAGAAATTATAAAAATACAATATTGTCTCCAACTGCTAATGAATTAATGGATATAGACGTTGATCAAATTTCCCATAGTGATGAGGGATAATTAGACATTATATAGCTCCCTCATGGCAATATACAGTACTATCTATGAAACAAAATAAAGTAGTTTTGCTAAAAAAAAAAAAAGAATCTGAATCTGATGAAGCTTCTAAATCTAATTGCTAATAAATACAAGAGAGACAGAGAAATATGTTAAATGAGATGACAATGTGTCATTAGCAAATACAAATGGTGGGGAGAACTCTATAGGACAAATGATCCAGTATATTCAATAAGCAAACTGAAATAAAAAAAATAGGTGACAGAAAAACCTCTGGACTAAACCTCATTCCTGCGCTATTGACATCTGGGGCTGGATCATTCTTTATTGTGCAGCTGTTCTGTGCATGGCAGGATGGTTAGCAGTATCCCCAGTCTCTGCCCACCAGATACCAGTACCACTGTCTTTTACTTGCCTCCATCAGTCTGGGCTGCTGTAATGGAATACCATACACTGAGTGGCTTGAATAACAAAGGTTTATTTATCTATCATGATTCTGAGGCTTTAAGTCTGAGATGGAGGTGCCAGCATGGTCGGGTTCTTGGCTAGAGTCCTCTTCCTGTTTACATTCTCATCTGGACTTCCTTCGTGCATGCACACACATAGACATCCTGTGTCTTCTCTTTTTATAAGGGCATTTGCCCCATCAGGAAGGCCTCCTGCATGAACTAATCTAATGTAATCAGCTCCCAAAGGCCCCACCTACAAACACCATCACACTGGGGCTAAGTGTTTAACCCCTATATTTTGAGAGGATACAAACCTTCAGCCCATGGCAGCTGTGAAAACCAAAAATGTCTCTGGACTGCCAAAATTATCCCTTACAGGGCAAAATTTCCCCTGATTGAGAATATTGCTTTAGACCAAAAGAAACCTGTCAACCAGTCATAAAGTAGACTCTCCCAGGTTTTTACCCAAATTGTTTAAAAAATAAGAAGCAGTACATAATTCAATACTAATAGAAGATTTGTTAATATTAAGGAATTGTTAATATTTTAGGTGTAATGATGGCATCATCAGAATGCTTTCAAAAAGTGTCCTTATTTTTTAGAAATAGATACAGCAATATTTGCAAAGGAAAGGTTATCATGTCTAAGATTTTGCTTAGAAATATTTGAGGGGAAAAAGGAGACTAGAGCCATAGATAGTATAGAGGGGGATAAGCGTAACCATTAGTTACTAATGTTGAAAATGGATAATGGGATATGTTATACTATTTTCTCTTCTTTTGTGTATATTTGATATTTATAATACTGTCTTCTCATAAGTGTGGGGTATATAATACAATGTGGCCGTGAAATGTATTCAAATTTCTTAGAAAGAAGAATTTGGCCTTGGGCAAATCTCAAGTGGTCCCTTTTATCATTGACAGATATAAAGAGATGCATTTTGGCAGAAAACTGTGGATTATTAGATCATTTGACTTACTCCCAGTCCAAAGTAGCTGAAATTCCATAGTCAAATAAGAGAGGCAGATATAAATAATTAAAATACACTTGTCTAATTGTCAGATTAGAAATAGAAGGGGTAGTGATACAAGATGAAGGATTACCGTGGAAAAAGGTCAGAAAAAAGTTCATAATAGAGAATATTTGAATTTCATGTTGAATCAACAGTTACAACATGGTAGAAAGCAGAGACAGCACCCTATGCAGGAGGGATGGTATACACAAAGGTACACACTTAAAAAACGGCTTGGTACGCCCAGTGGATCAATGCCGGTGTTTCTGTATGACCAGTGTTCAAGGCCAGAGTCGGCAGCTTTAGGAGAAGAGCTGGACAGCAAGGTCTGGCCACCCTAGAGGCCCTTCCATACCAGGCTAAGAAAATCACATTTTCACCTCCAGGCATTAAAAAAAAAAACAAAAACAGCGAAAGGTAGATTTGATTTTCAAATGATCACATTATAATATAAAGTCTGGAGAAGCACTTAGTCCACACGAAAGGGGACACTGTTGTGAGTTACACACTGAGAGTTAATTTTGAGAGACAAAGTGAGGGCCACAGTGCAGATTTAATTAGTTTATACTTTCCCTAGCACTAACGTCCATTTATACAGAGTTCTGGATTATTGGTTCCTGTCTCATCAAAATTCCTGTACCTCAGCCTCTCCTGAACTTCTCACATTGCACTCTGTGGTGTATCGAATCTACACGACCCTTCATGCCAGAACCCTGCAGATCATCTCTTTTCCTTGTGTGTCCAAGTCCTCTCTGATAATATTGACTTCCCCACCTTTTCAGTGTCTCTTCTCTGCCATGGGACCCTGCACCCTATATTTCAAGGATATGCTATGACATCCTTGCTTTCCACATCAGGGTTGGGAAATATGTTTTTTATCAGGTCTGATTTAGTGTTGTGAACACAGAAGATCTTCAGTCATGGTCATTTAATTTACTTAAATTTTTATCGGCTTAGGGTAGTGATAGGAACTGAGTAGATCCTCAATAATATTGGTATAAATTACATCAATCCAGTTTAATTTGCATTTTAAGTATTAACTATTTAAGAATAAAACTGTCTTAAATTTCTGTATTTGTAGAAAATTTTAAGCTGACAATAACTACATATTGCGTGGCAGTGGGGCAGAAGATCCTTAAACGGAAGAGCCTATTTCAATGAATTTTTCAAAACAGATCATTCAAAGTGAGAACTATCCCTAATAATCCAATCCAAAATCCTTGAATTTTGTGCCTATGAGTAAACTTGGTATTGTATGAATTAAATAGAGCAGTGAGGGGCGCCTGGGTGGCGCAGTCGGTTAAGCGTCCGACTTCAGCCAGGTCATGATCTCGCGGTCCGTGAGTTTGAGCCCCGCGTCAGGCTCTGGGCTGATGGCTTGGAGCCTGGAGCCTGTTTCCGATTCTGTGTCTCCCTCTCTCTCTGCCCCTCCCCCGTTCATGCTCTGTCTCTCTCTGTCCCAAAAATAAATAAAAAACGTTGAAAAAAAAATTAAAAAAAAAAATAGAGCAGTGAAAGAAAGGGACTTCCTAGATTCCAGATATTCTTGAATTCAGGCATAAATTTGTATTAAGAAACATATAGTCCCTGAATATGGGAGGAAAAAAATATCTTCCAAATGGAGTGGCCAGTGGGTCATGTGCAATTCTCTGGCCATAAGCTGTACTCTGAGAAAAATTTGGATCTATTTCCAGAATTAGAACACTCTTTGTAACAGATTTCCCTTCTGCCATTCCCATAGCATTTATAAAATGAAAGAGACTGTCAGAAGAAACCATTCAACCATGCTAACATAATCATGCAAGCAATTATACATGTACATACATACAGAATCCATTCATACATGCTTTGACTTGTAAAAGTGTTGATTATATCAAAATAACTTAAAGTAGTTAGAGTTAGTGAAATACCTAATGACAATTTCCCTAAATATTAGTTTTATTAGTTTTACATCACTCAAGGGAGGTAAATAAAATAAACCAAGTAATACAGAGGAACCTTGATACAACCATGGAATTTTTCCAAATGGAGATAAAACAGCCTCAGATAGTCACATGTATTCTCCTACATGGCACAACCTATACAAAAATTACTTTTTTCATTTTTACATACTCTTTCTCAGTTGCTTTTTTTTGTTAAACTTTATTTATTTATTTTGAGAGAGAGAGAGAGAGAGAGAGAGAGGTCAGGAGAGGGTCAGAGAGAGGGAGAGAAAAAATCCTAAGCAGCCTTTGAGCTCAGAAAGGAGCCCAACATGGGGCTTGAACTCACAAATCCTGAGATCATGACCTGAGTGGAGATCAAGAATCAAATGCTTAACTTACTGGGCCATCCGGGTGCCCATCAATTGCCATTTTTTTAAAAAAGTGTGGGTTTTTAGAGTCAAGATACCTGTCAAACATATTTAAATTCATAGTGAGCCATTGAAACAAATAAACACACACGCGCACACACACACACACACACACACACATATATATGTGATAAAGGAAAATGATTTAAAAATTAAGATCTTTTGAGGATAAAAACAGTTCAAATATATCTTAATTATTCAATCATTTAAAAAGTACTTCTTTAGACATAAATTATACTGCTTTACCAATAAGAATTACTAAATTAGTATAATACAAATATTTAATCATCTATCACAATATTTACAATTTTAAATTCTCTCCTTCCACTTTATCAATTTTCTGTTTAATTATAAATCATTTCATGGCAAATGTGTTTTCAGAATCTAAGAGTGCAATAGATATTTTCAAAAGCTGTACCAAAAACACTTCCATTCCTGGAAGGCATATTGCTAAGCATGCTGACAAACAAAAATATAATCTTTGTTATCCAGAACTGCCTCATAAAAGAGTTGAACGAGTGCAATTAATATATTATGGGAAGCATGTTTAATACTTTTGGTTCTGTATAATGACCTTTCCACATTTTCAAAACTCACTGGCACCAAATACATTTCTACATATACATTCTATGGTTATTAAATGTTAAATACTATTAATATTAAATTTAATGATAAGGTATTAATAAAACATGCTCATAAAGGTTACAAGATTAATCCCTCAATGACAATTCATTTAAACATGAGCACAGCCTCTAATATATATATGTACAACTTTAGCCATAACCACTATAAAATATCTAGAAAAGTGATAATGGAGAAGAATAAAAACACATCCTTAAAAGAATGTTTAGGTCTAAAGCACAAGAAATATAATTACTGTTTTTTGTTTTGTAAACTGGAAAGCAATACATACACTTCTTAAAGACCAGTGCAATGGAGTCTACAGTGTGCCAACATTCGTTTTTCCTAAGTAGTAAGCAACACAGTAAAATACGTTTATAATGACTGTAAACAAGCCATGTGAATAGAAATGGACCCTTTTTGGTTTGCAAAATTCCACAAGGAGCTAAACACATTTTCCATATGCTACATGATTCAAGTAGTAAGCTGTGGCAAGCTATTATGTAAGATAAACACTCATATCCATTTCTACCCAAATTGGATACAAATCAGCATAAAACTACAGATACTGAGATTCTACTTGAAGATAAGTAAACAGGATTCTTTCATCATAATGTAAAACTTTCATTTTGGGGAGCTATTTATATAACTTAAGTTAGTTGATCTTTATTATAATAGAAATTTTTTCACCTGGATAGATTGTTTTATCTTATAAACAGATTAAGAATAACAAAAATATCTTCTTTAAATTTTCATGAGAAGAATAATTTCTCGTGCTGATTTCCAGAAGTAGTTCATCTTTTTCTATTTTTCTTTTGTGTACTAAATGTGTACCATTTAGCTTCCTGCTTACATAAAATAAATTTCTATATTTGGAGCCCTTTTTCAAAAAAGTACCATCATAGTATTTTAGTTTTAATATTTTAATGGAAGACAAAAATCAAAACCCAGCCATGTTTTTACATTTCATCACATACTTTTCCATATCTTTCTTAGTTCTAAGAACTTTCTTACATATTCAATCATTAACTCTAAGTTCCCTAGGATCATCCCTGGGGGACAAAATTACTGTAACATTTTTTAATATGAAAATGATTCTTGCCTTTGGAAATATTTCAAATTAGATGAGTGCTTTTGATGGAAACTTCTAAGTCAAAAGCTCTTTGTATTCCCATTTATGTCACCAGCATTGAACCTCAGTTAAATGGAGTTAAAAGATTTCAACGATACATACTATATCAGAGAACTTAACTATGTCTTGCTTTCTCATTGATGGGTCATATTTTTCAGCTTAGGGAAGACTGGGAATTGGCAAATAGCCAGTCAAAGGCACATTTCTAGCAGGAAAATAGGATAGAAAGAAAGAAAATACACTTGAAGAGTTTTCATGTCAAAAGTCTACCCTTTACGACCACAAGAAATTATATTCCTTAATGAATCACTGTTGCTCTTATACACACCTCCTTTAGGCCAATTCAGAAAATTTCCTTGTAGAGAGAATGGACTGTGCTATTAATTCAATAAATCACCATCTTATTTGCATACACACAACATGTATCTCAGTATGGCATGTAGAGACATCAGACCTAATTAAAATATTATTTAATTGAAATCATTTTCATAGTTATCATGTTTAAAATAACATTAATTCCACCCTCATGCCTATCTTCCCTCATCTGTAACAATTTGGATCTTATAAATGTAATTCATACAGTCATCCTGACCCACACACAACACAAAGAGACTACTAAAAGGAAAGTGTAATACATTATTGATGACACTAATGAAATTACAACACACATCATTCATTTTAATGGGTCTGTTTCAATGACACATCACGGTGACCAGGAGAGAGCAGTGCCAAACTCAGAAACCTAATTAATAACTCCTGCAAGCATCGGTGAAGGAGATGAAGCATCTTTACTCAACTGACAAATCTTTTCCATTCAGCTAAGGCAAAGGAAAACTGAAGAAAATGAAATTTGAAACAAAGGGAGCTAAAGTATTCATGAGTCATTTCCTTGCGTGTGAATTAGCAAATTAATGATG
This sequence comes from Panthera uncia, assembly GCF_023721935.1. Lineage (NCBI taxonomy): Eukaryota > Metazoa > Chordata > Mammalia > Carnivora > Felidae > Panthera > Panthera uncia. The sequence continues at coordinate 88,598,260 of NC_064810.1, forward strand.
GAAATGATGACTCTCTTTCAAATGTTCCTTCCTATATTCATAAATGGGTGCAGGATGCCACCCATCCTAAATTTGAATTAACATTCATTATACTTCATGTTGAGAAACTCCTAAATGAGATCACAGTAAATAAGAAACCATGTCTTTCAAAATTCATTGGAAGTACATGCTGCCTGCAGAGACAAAAGGCCAGCTCCGTTTTTACAACTGTGGCTAATTCTTTTTAAGGATTATACTAACTGTACTCCATAGTTAACAGTGGATTGTTGTATTTACATCAACATTAGGAAAGATCATTTGACTTGGATACTATGTCCATGAGAATTCACAAAATACATGGCTGCAATACTTATAATACAAATTATCTTTTCAACTAAATCTGAATTTGGTCTATACTTGCAAAAGCAGAATGAGAACTAAGACCATTGCTGATATAGTCAAGCCATAAACTCACTCTGCGGACAATTGAGATTGAAATAACATGTGTGGTAGATGGTTTACAAAAATGCCTGTAATTATTCTCCTCCCTCTATGCAGGCCTCGTCAAATTTGAATGTAGCCCCAATCCATCAGGAAGTGGAGTCTATTTTCCTGCCTATTGATTCTGGTTTGGCTTTAATATTTGCTTGGACCAATAGAATGTGGCATATGTGGTGAGCCTATGCCTCAGAAGATCTTGCATGCTTTCTCTCTCTCTCTCTCTCTCTCCCTCTCTCTCTCTCTGGAACCCTGACAAACCACCATGTGAACAATCCTGTTAGCATGCTGGAAAAAAAGAGAACACATGGAGCAGAGAGGACCTGTTCAGCTGAGTGAGGCTTCCTATTCTAGCTTGTCTCCATCCAAGTTGGCCACAGAAGCACTGGCTATATATATAAACACAGCCAAGAGGTACACATCCCAGCCCAGATGAGAAGAATCACCCAGGCTCAGTCCAGCCTAGATGGCCATACTGAAGACTTACACACAAAATAAATGGTTGTTTTAAGCTGCTAAATTTTGGGGTGACTTTTAACGGAGCAATAAATGATTGATATGATTTGTAGTGTATTTCTTCCCTGTGGGAAGGAAAAAGTTAATACAGGAATCAGTTCTCTATTCCCTCTTAACAGCATTGACAGAGTACAACCTATGCTGTAGGTTTGACAGTTCTTTAAGTGACTAGCTGAATTTGGTAGACACTTGAAAAATCATGCCAAACAATCCTCGTGACATGTGCGTTACAAAGTTAGGATATCTGTGTTCATTCATTTGAAGTTTTAAAATCTGTTAGGAGTATCAGGTGAGATTTTTTTTTTCTATTAAACCAAAAAATAAGTTAATCGTTATAGCATACTGGGTTTTGTTTTGTTTTGTTTTAATGTGGATCATCTGCTTGCACTACAATTACATATAAAAGAGAGCAGAGAACAGAAACACTTAACTACTGTATTCTATGTCTCAGGACTTCTCAGTCCATCCAACTATATTATTTCTCAGGGGAAGTTCCCTGAGAAGAGGCTATCTTTTAAGATAATCAAGGAAGATGCCCTTGAGTGGAGCAGTGTTTGATGGTTTATCAGTGAAGAAAAATTCTATTTCTGCACTCAAAAATTTCCCATTAAATCAAAAGTGGGCCCAGAAATCAGACAAAGATTAACACAGTCCTTAGCACATTTCAGAATTTGGAGAAGATGGTGATACAGTTGACCACTTTTCCCCACACTCATGTAATTATTTTCTTGGTTTTATTTCACCATTGTTTTTTTCTCTCCATCTTACCTTCACCTGGATGTATGACTTAGACCTCAATGTTTAGATGACTTTTCTTTCTTAACTTACTTGGAACTCATTTTCTCTTAGTATTTGAGTTTCTATCATTAGCAGGTGTGATCTGTTACCTTCCAAAGACAATTTCATTTGATTACCCCAAAGGCACTTGACAATTAACATAACAATACATTTCCTTTAATCTATGCTCCAAATATTTGCATTTTTCCTTCCTCCATTATTCTTTCCTTACCCTCATTACTTTTAGTAAACAGCAAGGCTGAGGCTACAAAACCAAACAAAATAACTAATTCAGGTTTTTCTTCATTTGTTTTTTTAATCCAGTAATGAAAAGGATGTGAACTATTTGTTTTGAAAAGTTCATTCTAAAGGCAAAAGTTTATAATTTAGGTTGTGTCTATTTAAACAAAGTGAGTAATTGAGCCAATATTGATCTTTTGGCTTATTCTACTCAACAGCCCTTATTAAACATCTAATATGAGTAAGTTGGTGTGTTAGGTGCTCAGGGATAGAAAAGAGTTCATAGTCCACGTCAAAAGCTAAGCACATAATGAATAAATTATTATTTTCATATATTGTCTATATAATGCATTTAGAATATTATATGGTATGAGATTATTTCATTTCATATTTTACAAAACTTTTCACTTTATTTTATACATATGTATATGTATATTAGACTGTGAGAAAAACATTGCTTTGTTATAAATGTTTTTGTGTATCTTGTTTCTCTAACTATGTCATATGGGCATATAGTACAAATTCTGTAAATATTCTGTGCAGTGCTCACCATACATCTTATGGTTTGCGGGAAAATCTCCAGAAGTAGAGATCCTAATAGTATCAGTTTAATTTGATACATCTGATTCTAATCGTCATAATATTGATTTAGATAACACAGTCCTAATCAAGTCAGCATAAGGTAATTCCTTAATCAAATGGATTATTTCAACAGTGGGCATACGTTGGCAGTTATATTTGAAAGGAGACTTTCTGCAGGATTCTAAGAGCCGTAGTTTCTGGCTTTTTGAGAGAACCACTGAAGGTTAATCCCTTTTCTGCTTTTGAATAGGACGGGTTATGGATATGAAATCTGCAAATGGTACATCACTTTTTTCCAACAGGAGGAAAATCAGCTTTAATATGATACCATGGAAGTAGAACTGGAAGACAGAAATGTATTCCCTGGTCATATGACGGAGATGATGAATCCACCAACCTAAAATTTGCTTTTCCTCTTGACTTTCAATTATGTGAGTCAAGATACTTTACTACTTTGTGTAGGGTTTTATGCTACTTTCCATCAAATGTATGCAGATATACAATACTTATTAATTATATAGTTATTAAAAACACATTTTCCTTAATACTTATATCTTTTTACCTGAAAATTTAGATAGTTTATTTAGTTGAAGTCTGAAAATAATCACCTTGAGGTTAAAAATGCATGGTTTTCCTTGAATAACAAGTATTTTATTTGAGATGATTTGAACACTTAGAAATTAACAGAACATTAAAGTGTTTAACTTTAGCTAGAAGGAAAGCTAAGTACAGAGCGAGTGACCAATTGAAGCTATGAACATTGATCACAAACGTTGGAGGTACTTAATGAAGGAATGAATGTTTTAATGTAAAATTTCTCTCAAAAACTAGAAGGATTACCTTTCATATTTTATGGAATTGTCACACATATTAACTTACTAAAAATGTGACAAAAATAATGTTTTAAAGGAACTCTGCTGTTGTTCCTTAGCAGAGTAAATTTGTTCACAATTTACTGGAGTATTACTATATTAACTATTTTTGCTAGTATAAGGAAATAAAATGCTGTGGTTTGTATTTGCAAACAAATCAATCCATATACAATCTACTATGCAAACTTAAAGAAAACTAAAATCACCTAATTTTGCAGTCCTATTAATTGTTTTCAAAATGTAAGTACTGCATAGGCAATTTTATTATGTTGAAGTTGACTGTAAAAAATAAATACAGATTGTGAATAAATAGTAGAAATATCTATTTGCTTAGGGAACTCAAAAAGAAGATGCACTCATTTTCACTCTTAGTCATGGTTGCCTCATTTATTTAAGATTTAAGGACCCGGGAGAGATCATCCAATTGGCTGACTTAGGTCACATGGCTGTCCCCTAGCTCAGGAACAAAATATCTGGATCCATTCACCTTCTGTTGGGGGGAGATTAGCCTTGTTTCTTACCAACCTCATAGGGAATTCCTCTCATATAGGAAGGAAGTTCTGATATTAGGCAGTAATAAATTTTATTTTTTTTTTACATTTTTATTTTTTTTAGAGAGAGAGAGAGCATGCACACATATGAGCAGATAGATGAGGGGCAGAGGAAGAGAAAGAGAGAATCTTAAGCATGCTCCATGTCCAACACAGAACCCCACGTGGGGCTCAATCTCATGATAGTGAGATAATGACCTGTGCCAAAATCAAGAGTTGGACATTCAACTGACTGAGCCACCCAGATGCCCTGCAGCAGTAATAAGTTTCAAAACATCAACCCAACAAATATCTATTACACTAGTGATGGGAAGGGAAAGTATATTCCAATAGAATTCTCTTGGAATTATCCTCTAGATTGCTGCTCTACTGCACAGCATTTGCCCCTTTATATTAAAAGTTAACAAGTGCTCTATAATATTCCAACTGCAGTTATCAAAGTGAATGTGTATAAGAATAACCCGAGACAATTTTAAAACTGATGAAGAAACTCAGCTGCAATGGGTCTGAAGATACCTTAGAGGAGTCTGCATTTTTCCTATTCCCTTAAGTCTTTTCGGTGATACCCATACATTCTTAAAAATTCCTTCCAGTGAGTTTACATTTACTAAGAGGTCTTGTTTTATTTCCAAACAGGTTTCTTCCAATGAATGCATTGGAAAGGAAAGACTCACAAGTATTAACTGATAAAATGAAAATGTTGGATTATATGTGGACAGATAACTAAAAAAAATAATGAGGGAACGGGAAGAATATAGTGACAATGGAGGAAAAAAATAATCTGTACTCAGATTGTTTTACAAGTGCCCAGTTCCTGCTCAAAGATGAGGAGACAAACTGGAAATCTTAGATGATGCATCCTTAGTGTGGCTTCAATGAGAAAGTAAATTTAGAATTTCAACTCTTAGAACAATACTCAAAAAAAAAAGTGCTTTGTCCTATATCAAAAGATTGTGATAAACATTTCAGTTAAAATAAATTGCTTTTCAATCATTTGATCATTGACTGGTTCTGCTTTATGTCAGATGAAAGGATATATACCTTTTAGGCAGTATGTAATCAAACCTTTACTCTTAAAAAGTAGGAAAGCAGGGGTGCCTGGGTGGCTCAACTGGATAAGCGTCCAACTTTGGCTCAGGTCATGACCTCATGGTTCATGGGTTCAAGCCCCGTGTTGGGCTCTGTGCTGATAGCTCAGAGCCTGGATCCTGCTTCAGATTCTGTGTCTCCCTCTTTCTCTGCCCCTCTCCCACTTGCACTCTCTTTCTCAAAAATAAATAAACATTAAAAAAAATTTTTTTAAGTAGGAAGGCAAATAGGTATCATTTTGAGTTCCAATTCTCATAGACAGGTGGTCATGACTTGAAGTGCTTGGTTGACAATGGATTCGTGGCTGTCTTGGGGCCCCAAATAAAAGAGATCTGTTATTACTTAGACTCTTATTTGTACACCTTCCCTCATTTAAGAATATGTAGTCCATTCTCCTGGTAATAACACATAGGTGTCTTGAAGCAATCAATGGATGTATAAACCAAGCTATCACAATGAAGGGAGAAAGTCATAATTATTTGGTTTTGCTATTTAATGTAGAGTCAACTCCAGTACTCCCTTCTAAATTGTATAATCTAAATTCCCTATTTTTCCTATTTATGAATTTTAATTAACTGAATAATTTCTAAATTTCTCCTTTACTAGGGGCTCTAGACTGTGAGCCTCTATTTGTTTAAGCAATAGTCCAATTTGTTATTAATCAATTAAATTATATTTAAAGAAAACAATTAGAATTTATGCTTTTTTTAAAATAACTATTTCACAGATATTAACTCTTTTTTCACTACCTGAAATAACTAGTTTTTGAAATAATTGAATTTATTCGGTGAGTTCAGTTACATCCACCTTCTTTCTTAAATCCTAATACTTAATATATGCAAAAATGTATATACACAATTCTTAACTGAACTCATTGGAACTGTGGCTGAAAATAGGAAAAAAGTAATTGGTTCTTTGCAGTGGACATTGTATATGAATCATGTTGAAACTTTTTCCATACTTAATAAATGTTCTGATAGACACATTAATCCAATATGCTGAAAACATCATGAAGTGAATTCTGAGCCATACAAAGGCAAAGACCATTAGTAGTAGAATGTGTTTAAAGTATGTAAATGAGGGTACCTGTGTGTCTCAGTTGGTTAAACAACAGACTCTTGATTTCAACTCAGGTTATATCACAGGTCCTGAGATTGAGTTCCCTGCGTTGGGCTCTGCGCTGAGTGTGGAGTCTGCTTGTGATTCTCTCATTCTTTCTCTCTCTCTCTCTCTGCCCCTCACCTTTCATGCATGTGCATGCATTCTTCCTGTCTCTCAAAATAAATTAAAAACAATTTTTAAGTATGGAAATGTTGGGCAATCTGTAAGAGGATTTTTCAATTTTATATATTACACAATATGATTAAGTCATACATGATGATTAGGTTATAGAATTTTAGTATTTTTAGCACTTAAAAAAAAACAGATCCAAGAAGATTTACATTTCAATAGAAACAGGGGAAAGAACATGGTAACAATCATACTAATTTCATAATACCTAAGAAAATCTAGGAAGAATTTTAAATTAGAAGATGACAGAGATCAAAGAAAAGAAATTACCTTGAGAGCTCATTCATGAAGTATTTATGAAGTACCAAGGACTATGTGGGATATGGAAGAATTAGAAAAGTGGTCTCAATTTTGAAAGGATTTTTGAGTTTTAAAGTAGTAAAGAGTGAACAGTTTCAGAGCTCTTGTCTTCTGCATATGTGGCTAACATTGAAAACAAAGTAAACTCTGAAGTTCAAGAATTCTACCAGTTTTTCTTGCTCAAAAGACCTTAAAATGAAAAATAAATTTCTTTTTATATGTTTGTATTTACTTTGAGAGGGAGAGAGTGTATGCACGAGAGAGAGAGAGAGAAAGAGAGAGAGAGAGAGAGAGAGAATCCAAAGCAGGATCTGTGCTGTTGGCACAGAGCTGGATGCGGGGCTCGGTATTATGAACCTTGAGATCAGGATCTGAGCCGAAATTCAGAGTTGGATGCTTAACTGACCAAGCCACCCAAGTGCCCCTGGAAAATAAATTTCTAATAATTCTGTATATTTTGTCTTTCTTTCCTCATAAAGAGACAATTTAGAGATGTTGGAGATCATTTGTCTAAACTGTAAAGATATTGAAGAGTGATAGACTGATAAAAATTTGAATGGACATCATAGCCTATTATGTAACTTAATATTATTTTATTTTCCATCATTAATTACATTTGATAAAATTCTTCACCTTATATAATTAGAGTTATATGTCAATATTTTCCAAGGAATATATTTTTATGACGAACTAGCAATAACTACTACAATGGCTACTAGCTTGAAGTTAAACTATACTATAGATATACTTTTTTCTCCATTATTTTAGAAAAACTTACAAAAATCCAATGGAATATAAATGTAAATATATGCATATAATTTCTGCTAATTTGAGAAATAATTGGAAGAGGATATAAATTTCAAACAAGTACATATCTAATTTTATTTAGATTTTAATTTTTAACTGAAATTTCAGATATTTTATCCTTTAAAAATCCTTCAAAAATTGACTATGAAATTCAAATTACTTATTGCAAAGTAAAAAGAAAATTATTTATCAGAACAAAACATTCTGGGAACTTGCAGTCAGTAATTAGCTTCAACACTAACTCTTCTGTATCTATTAAAAATGATGAAGGGGGTACCTAGGTTAGGTGTCCGACTTTGGCTCAGGTCACAGTCTCATGGTTTGTGAGTTAGAGCCCCCCGTCAGGCTCTGTGCTGACAGCTCGGAGCCTGGAGCCTGCTTCAGATTCTGTATCTCCCTCTCTTTCTGTCCCTCCCCTGCTCATGCTCTGTCTCTCTCTGTCTTAAATAAATAAATAAATAAATACATAAATAATGAAGATTATTTAACAGCTGAACTCAAAGACAGGTAAACCCATGAAAAAAGCAAAAAAAAAAAAATGATATTTTAATCCTTAAAGTAAATCAAATAATTTTGATATAGATATACTCATCATTGAATATTTTTAATCATATATAGTCTTAATCTTGTAAAGTTTTGATATTACATTTTTAAAAAAGAGATTTCATACAACCAGCTCAACTTTGCTTTTCCTTTTCAACGAGATTTGAAAATTGTTATTCCCTCTCCAAATGTAGATGAGGTTCAATGATAACAATTGTTATTGCTACCATTGAACAGCTTTGAATAAATGAAGACTTTGAAGATAAACCATACCAGTTTTGCCCTCCTGTGGTTTCATTACCACATAAAGTATCAATTCACAAAAAGATCTTATGCCTGATAGTGTTTTGGATTCATTTCTTTTTCATTATTGCTATTTACATATTTATCACTTGTCCATACATTTTTTAGGTATGTGTATACATACACATATGTGTGTATATATAAATATATGCATATATAAAGTTAAATATGTATATAGATTTTTATATATATTTATAAATATATGTATATATACACATATACATATAAATATGCATACAGAGAAAGAGAGAAAGAGAGAGATGGGTATGTAATCTGTCCAACACTGGACTAGGAAGAAAAAAGTCTAAATTTTATGTCTCCTCCTAAATCATATAATTGAATAGTAACCTTCTTGTTATACTGTAAAATACTAAATTTATTAGTATCACAAATCAGTAAGAACAAAAGATAATGCAACTAAACAAATGTATTATGTTCTAATAGATAAAGAGCTGATGACACTGTTTGATGTACACCAAAGTAATTATGTGAAAATAGAGAACTATACATCATTTATAGGCTGTAGAACATTTCCATAGGAGCCTGTCTTGCTACCTATTCCCAAATCACTACACTCTTCTTTCCATTTCCCCAAATCTTAACTTACATTATACTTGCTTCATCAAAATACAACTTTCTTTATAGAAATTCTAATTATACTACTTATCATCATCCTATTTGGTTGTGTGGTGTGAGGTTCACCTGGATACCTAAGTTTACATTCTCAGTGCTGTAAAGGACCCACTTTGATCTTTGCCTTAGTGAGAGAGAAAGGATAATTGAAAAAGAGTAAGGTTTGAAAAGAAACTATGAATCACATCTAAAAAGTAATTACAACAATGAGGAGAAATGGAAAACTGAAAGAAATACTAAATGGTCAATATCGAAATCATGTCCATCTGAGTCTAAAACCCATGCTCATTCCCACAACACTAAGCTTCTTGACCCATTACCACTACTTCCTAGTGCCAGGATCTCTAGCTCATTAAATGCATTTAACTTCCCTGAAACTCCTCTTCCTCAATGGGAAAATAGGATATATTACTTATAATCTTGAATTTTTATAATAATTAAATGTGCTAAAACATGTAAAGCGCTTAACTAGTGCCTGATAGACCCATAAATCCTTTATAAATGGTACACTGTTGCTTGACATTTCTGGATTTTTCTTCCTTGGGCATATCTCCCCCCAACTCCCCTTATGTCATCTGACTTTGTCCTTGGTATCACAGAGCTGTGGAATCACCAGATGACTTCTCCTGCACAGGAAAGAGTTCAGAGTTCATCCATATGGAACTTTCAAGGAACAAGAGAAAAGCTACTGTAAGGGCCTTGGAAATTATATATATATAATCTCCAAGATATATATCATCCCATGCAAGAGTCTTTACCAATTATACCATCTGCCTTTTTATATTTGACCATACCTTTAACTATCAAAAATGATACCCATTCACTTTTGTTATACCACTCTACTTCCCTAGTGCTGAATTTTTTTCTTTCAGTAAATATATTTGAAAGAGGAAAGATTACTTTAAAACTTGTATGCAGGTCAGAATAATCAGACAGCCAAATAGGGATGACACACACACACGCAAACACATATACATGTGTGTGAACATGTGTTGCTTAACTTTATTTTCAACTACTATGGAAAATGTACGTTGGTCCATTGGTAAACTAATAAAAACACAGATTCTTTTATATTTGTAATTTTTAAAGGATGATAGTAAATTAATGAATAAAAGTTTTATATTTTCTGACTTGGAGTATGGGAAGAGATACAGCTACTGACATCAGAGGTCTTAATGAAGGGATAGGTTTCTTATGGTCTGGATGAACTAGAATATGAATTTGATGAATTTCAGAGAGGGGCCCAACTACTCATGTTTTCCCCATAACCCAAGGCAAACTTTGTTGATTTCTTCCTGGTGTAACTATGGCATGTGGCTAATGGTTTTATCATAGCATTGATCACACTCCCTTGTTACTCATTGATGGATACTTACCTGTCCTTAGGCAGAATTTGAGAATAGAGTTTCCTGTTGTCAACAACAGGTAGACAAAGAGATATGGGATAAATTTGATTACATAAATCGATAACAGTAATAATAGCAATTGCTAATATTTGTTGAGCATTTACAAGATTATAGGGGATCAGAATATACCACCCCGAAACATGCCACTTTGGAATAAGAATTATTTTGAGCTGAAAATAATTGAGAAACCATAGACAGAAAAGCTCTCTATCCTCTCTCAACTTTTAATTACTGGAGACGAATCTAGACTCTTACCAGCCCAGAGACAGTACTAAGAGGAATGTGCATAATAAACCTTGGTAAAACAACCCTTGTCATCTCTGGTTCCCTCTCTTTATTTACCTTCCTATATAGCTTGCTGTCCTTGGAAGCCTAAAACCCTTTTATCTGGGGGTCTTTCCACTTCTCTACAAATATATTAATCTTTGTGAAGATTCTATATAAGCTCAAGTTCTAAACACTCCTTTGAGTTATTCAGCTCAAAAGAGTTTCTCTTTTGTGCATGTGTACTTCACATCTTAATAAAGTCTATTTGGTTTTCTCTCATTAATTGGTCTTTTGTCAGTCTAATTTGCTAATCAGACAACCTAGGAAGGTAAAGGAAAGGTTTGTTATTTTTTTTTCTTTTTCTTTTCCCTACAATCTGCTTAGCAATATTCTAAGCATTTTGCATATTTTAATTAATTTAATCCTCAAAATAAGTTAATGCATTAGGTACCATTATTATATCCATTTTATAAAGAAAGAAAATGGGCACAAAGATTGGCTTGGTCCATGCCACACTACTCTTAAGTAGTAGAGCCATCATTTAGACACGTACATGATTGAAAGGGTTTTTAATTTGAATATCTGTCTCTGTTTCTGAACTTATATTAAAAACATATTCCAACAAGTACTAAACTGGAAACTAATGGCTGACAGGCTGATAGAAAAAACTTCCAAAGGAAACAACAAAATGAACTTTTGCCAACTTGCCAGAGTACAGCAAACCCCAAACTCAATAATTTATAGCTTCATCAATAGAAAAAGAGCAAATAAATTTTCCTTCCTAGGCTATGATAATGATTCCCTTTTAAAATCAAGTTAGATGGGCAGACGTACTTGACTGAGAATGTTTTCTAATAAAAGAAGGAGCTGATCAATGATACTAAGTACTTCTCATATCACTCTGAACACTTGAAATCTGTGTCTTTACTAATGTAACAATATAGTTTTTAACCAGGAGGGACTTTTAGAGCATAATAAGGACATTGTTCTAAAATCAAGGAAGAGGGGCTCCTGGGTGGCTCAGTCAGGTAAACGCCTGACTTGTGATTTCAGCTCAGGTCATAATCTCACTATTCAGGGGATCAAGCCCCATATCTGGCTCTGTGCTGACAGTGTGGAGCCTGCTTGGGATTCCCTCTCTATCCTCTCTCTCTGTGCCTCTCCTACTCACACTCTCTCTTTCTCAAAATAAATAAATAAAACTTTAAAAAGATATAAAAAATTTAAAAAAATTAAATCAAGCAAGAAAAAAAAGGATAAAACCATTGGATATGTGCTTCATAATCTCTGACTCTATTACCTTCTTTCACATTGTATCTCTAGTAAATGTCTGCTTCTTTTGATAGAAGAAGAAAAGAAAGGAATAAAAAAGAAACATCACCTGAGATTTTAATCCTTGAGAGATTTTGGAATATAAAATTTTACAAAATTCTTCAAAGAATTTACCTGAAGTAAAATTGAGAAAAAATCTAACCTATCAACTTTTGGATAACTGCTTCTTAGTAAAGGGAATACAACAGGTTAATTGAAGAAAAAAAATCTGCTCAGATAGAATAAGCAATTGTAGATATAATGGGAAAACTGAGACAACTAAAAGTTGCGTCTACTCTACTGAGGATGAAAATCATTTGCAACAGAGACCAACAGAGAGATCCAAACTAATAAGGACTGAACAAAAAAAAAAAAGAAAAGAAAAGAAAAGAAAAAAGACTGCATTTTTTGAGTGGAAGTATTGGAGATTTGAAAGATATAACAGATTAGAATGCTGCAGAGGGAGAAGCCACGTGGCAGGATTAAAGAAAAAATAGGGGTACAGTCAACATGCTAGCAGATGTTTAAGGAAGTGTATTAATAAATGGAGGAGAGCATGGAGTGCAGAAGAGTTGATTGGAGGATTTTTTTCTTGGTTTTAAGGTATGCTTTGGGAGTATGTTTTCAAATCAGGGCCTACACATCACTGCAGCAACAAGAGTAATCATAAATGTGCAGGATGTAAGAGTGAGAGGCTTTGAGAAAACTGATGGATCAAAGCCAGGAGGGAGGAGAAGGAGGGATGGAAACCAGAGGTGATCAGATTAGCTTTGGCAAAGTTTGGAAAGGTCATCATTTTATCTTCAACAGAAAGGAGGGAGAAAGAGATCCATATGGTAAGGAATAATTAAGAGACGAGCAAAAGCATTGGAAGTAGCTGTACTATTTCACTTAAAATACTTGAGCATTTGCTGGCTACTGTTCACTAACACTCCAGGTGTGGCAATGTCCTGCCCCAACACTGCTGTAGCTCTTCTAGCCTACAGGGACCCCATGATGCTGGCACAATGTTATTTCTCAGTTGACCTTTGTGACATCTTTGCATGAAACGTGTTAGGGTGAGAGGAGGGAAGATGGCGGTGTAGGAGGATGCTGGGCTCACCGCGTCCTGCTGATCACTTAGATTCCACCTACACCTGTCTAAATAACCCAGAAAACTGCCAGAAGACTAGCAGAATGGATTCTCTGGAGCCAAGCGCAGACGAGAGGCCCATGGAAGAGAGTAGGAAGGGCGGAGAGGCGGTGCACTCTACATGGACTGGAGGGAGGGAGGCAAGCAGAGACCCCGAGTCTGGCTTGCAAAAGCAGAGGGGCAGGATGGAGTGTGTTCGGACAGCAAGCGGGACTTAACATCTGGAAGGTTATAAGTTAACAGCTCTGCTCAGAGAGCGGGAAGGCTGGAGGACAACGGAAGGGAGAGTTTTTGAGCCCTGGACAACAGAGCTCAGCTTGGCGAGGAACTAAGGTGCTCGCCATTGCCATCTCCCTTGCCCATCCTCCAGCCAAAATCCCAAAGGGAACCAGTTCCTGCCAGGGAACTTGCTTGCACCGCGCAAACACCCAACGCTGTGCTTCTGCGGATCCATCCCTCCAGCGGCGGGTCTGACTCCCTCCCGGTGCCACAGGGCCCATCCCGAAGTGGATCACTGAAGGATAAGCTAGCTGAGCCTGCCTCTCCCACCCCTGTGCACCTTGCTGATCCACCCCAGCTAATACGCCAGATCCCTAGCACCACAAGCCTGGCAGTGTGCAAGTAGCCCAGAAGGGCCACACCACCCCACAGTGAATCCCGCCCCTAGAAGAGGGGAAGAGAAGGTACACACCAGTCTGACTGTGGCCCCAGCAGTGGGCTGGGGGCAGACATCAGGTCTGACTGTGGCCCCACCCACCAGCGCAAGGTATTCAAGACAGCACAGGGGAAGTGCCCTGCAGGTCCTCACCACTCCAGGGACTATCCAAAATGACAACACGGAAGATTCCCCTCAAAAGAATCTCCAGGAAATAACAGCTAACGAATTGATCAAAAAGGATTTAAACGATATAACAGAAAGTGAATTTAGAATAATAGTCATAAAATTAATTGCTGGGCTTGAAAACAGTATAGAGGACAGCAAAGAATCTCTATTGCTATAGAGATCAAGGGAGTAAGGAACAGTCAGGAGGAGCTAAAAAATGCTATAAACGAGCTGCAAAAAAAATGGAAACAACCACGGTTAGGATTGAAGAGGCAGAGGAGAGAATAGGTGAACTAGAAGATAAAATTATGGAAAAAGAGGAAGTTGAGAAAAAGAGAGATAAAAAAATCCAGGAGTATGAGGGGAAAATTAGAGAACTAAGTGATGCACTAAAGAGAAATAATATACGCATAATTGGTATTCCAGAGGAGGAAGAGAGAGGGAAAGGTGCTGAAGGGGTACTTGAAGAAATAATAGTTGAGAACTTCCCTGAACTGGGGAAGGAAAAAGGCATTGAAATCCAAGAAGCACAGAGAACTCCTTTCAGACGTAACTTGAATCAATCTTCTGCACGACATATCATAGTGACACTGGCAAAATACAAGGATAAAGAGAAAATTCTGAAAGCAGTTAGGGATAAACACGCGCTAACATGTAAAGGGAGACCTATAAGACTCGAGACCCATTCTCTACTGAAACTTGGCAGGCCAGAAAGGAATGGCAGGATATCTTCAATGTGTTGAACAGAAAAAAATATGCAGCCAAGAATCCTTTATCCAGCAAGTCGATCATTTAGAATAGAAGGAGAGATAAAGGTCTTCCCAAACAAACAAGAAGTGAAGGAATTCGTCACCACTAAACCAGTCCTACAAGAGATCCTAAGGGGGATCCTGTGAGACAAAGTACCAGAGACATCGCTACAAGCATGAAACCTACAGACATCACAATGACTCTAAACCCATATCTTTCTATAATAACACTGAACGTAAATGGACTAAATGCGCCAACCAAAAGACATAGGGTATCAGAATGGATAAAAAAAACAAGACCCATCTATTTGTTGTCTACAAGAGACTCATTTTAGACCTGAGGACACCTTTAGATTGAAAGTGAGGGGATAGAGAACTATTTATCATGCTACTGGAAGTCAAAAGAAAGCTGGAGTAGCCATACTTATATCAGACAAACTAGACTTTAAATTAAAGGCTGTAACAAGAGATGAAGAAATGCATTATATAATAATTACAGGGTCTATCCATCAGGAAGAGCTAACAATTATAAATGTCTATGCGCCAAATACCCGAGCCCCCAGATATATAAAACAATTACTCACAAACACAAGCAACCTTATTGATAAGAATGTGGTAATTTCAGGGGGCTTTAACACCCCACTTACAGAAATGGGTAGATCATCTAGACACACGGTCAATAAAGAAACAAGGGCCCTGAATGATACATCGGATCAGATGGACTTGACAGATATATTTAGAACTCTGCATTCCAAAGCAACAGAATATACTTTCTTCTTGAGTGCACATAGAACATTCTCCAAGATAGATCACATAATGGGTCACAACACAGCCCTTCATAAGTATACAAGAATTGAGATCATACCATGCATACTTTCAGACCACAATGCTATGAAGCTTGAAATCAACCACAGGAAAAAGTCTGGAAAACCTCCAAAAGCACCGAGGTTAAAGAACACCCTACTAAAGAATGAGTGGGTCAACCAGGCAATTAGAGAAGAAATTAAAAAATATATGGAAACAAACGAACATGAAAATACAACAATCCAAATGCTTTGGGATGCATCAAAGGCAGTCCTGAGAGGAAAATACATTGCAATCCAGGCCTATCTCAAGAAACAAGAAAAACCCCAAATACAAAATCTAACAGCACACCTAAAGGAAATAGAAGCAGAACAGCAAAGACAGCTTAAACCCAGCAGAAGAAGAGAAATAACAAAGATCAGAGCAGAAATGAACAATATAGAATCTAAAAAAAAAAAACTGTAGAGCAGATCAATGAAACCAAGAGTAGTTTTTTGAAAAAATAAACAAAATTGATAAACCACTAGCCAGGCTTCTCAAAAAGAAAAGGGAGATGACCCAAATAGATAAAATCATGAATGAAAATGGAATTATTACAACCAATCCCTCAGAGATACAAGCAATTATCAGGGAATACTATGAAAAATTATATGCCAACAAACTGGACAACCTGGAAGAAATGGACAAATTCCTAAACACCTACACGCTTCCAAACTTAATCAGGAGGAAATAGAAAGCTTGAACAGACCCATAACCAGTGAAGAAATTGAATTAGTTATCAAAAATCTCCCAACAAATAAGAGTTCAGGACCAGATGGCTTCCCAGGGGAGTTCTACCAGACATTTAAAGCAGAGATAATACCTATCCTTCTTAAGCTATTCCAAGAAATAGAAAGGGAAGGAAAACTTCCAGACTCATTCTATGAAGCCAGTATTACTTTGATTCCTAAACCAGATGGAGACCTACAGGCCAATATCCCTGTAAAAAAGAGAACTACAGGCCAATATCCCAGATGAATATGAATGCAAAAATTCTCAATAAGATACTAGCAAATCGAATTCAACAGCTTATAAAAAGAATTATTCACCATGATCAAGTGGGATTCATTCCTGGGATGCAGGGCTGGTTCAACATTCGCAAAACAATCAACGTGATACATCACATTAATAAAAGAAAAGATAAGAACCATATGATCCTGTCAATCGATGCAGAAAAGGCATTTGACAAAATTCAGCAAACTTTTTTAATAGAAACCTTGAGAAAGTCTGGATAGAAGGAACATACTTAAACATCATAAAAACCATTTATGAAAAGCCCACAGCTAACATCATCCTCAATGGGGAAAAACTGAGAGCTTTTTCCCTGAGATCAGGAACACGACAGGGATGCCCACTCTCACCACTATTGTTCAACATAGTGTCGGAAGTTCTAACACCAGCAATCAGACAACAAAAGGAAATCAAAGGCATCAAAATTGGCAAAGATGAAGTTAAGCTTTCACTTTTTGCAGATGACATGATATTATACATGGAAAATCCGACAGACTCCACCAAAAGTCTGCTAGAACAGATACATGAATTTAGCAAAGTTGCAGGATACAAAATCAATGTACAGAAATCAGTTGCATTCTTATACACTAATAATGAAGCAACAGAAAGACAAATTAAGAAACTGATCCCATTCACAATTGCACCAAGAAGCATAAAATACCCAGAAATAAACCTAACCAAAGATGTAAAAGATCTGCGTGCTGAAAACTATAGAAAGCTTATGAAGGAAATTGAAGAAGATATAAAGAAATGGAAAAACATTCCATGCTCATGGTTTGGAAGAATAAATATTGTCAAAATGTCAATACTACCCAAAGCTATCTACACATTCAATGCAATCCCAATCAAAATTGCACCAGCATTCTTCTCGAAGCTAGAACAAGCAATCCTAAAATTCATATGGAACCACAAAAGGCCCCAAATAGCCAAAGTAATTTTGAAGAAGAAGACCAAAGCAGGAGGCATCACAATCCCAGACTTTAGCCTCTACTACAAAGCTGTAATCATCAAGACAGCATGGTATTGTCACAAAAACAGACACATAGACCAATGGAATAGAATAGAAACCCCAGAACTAGACCCACAAACGTATGGCCAACTAATCTTTGACAAAGCAGGAAAAAACATCCAATGGAAAAAAGACAGTCTCTTTAACAAATGGTGCTGGGAGAACTGGACAGCAACATGCAGAAGGTTGAAACTAGACCACTTTCTCACACCATTCACAAAAATAAACTCAAAATGGATAAAGGACCTGAATGTGAGACAGGAAACCATCAAAACCCTAGAGGAGAAAGTAGGAAAAGACCTCTCTGACTCAGTCGTAGACCTCAGTAATTTCTTACTTGACATATCCCCAAAGACAAGGGAATTGAAAGCAAAAATGAACTACTGGGACCTTATGAAGATAAAACTTCTGCACAGCAAAGGAAACAACCAACAAAACCAAAAGGCAACCAACAGAATGGGAAAAAATATTTTTAAATGACATATCGGACAAAGGGCTAGCATCCAAACTCTATAAAGAGCTCACCAAACTCCACATCCAAAAAACAAATAACCTAGTGAAGAAATGGGCAGAAAACATGAATAGACACTTCTCTAAAGAAGACATCCAGATGGCCAACAGGCACATGAAAAGGTGCTCAACGTCGCTCATCAGGGAAATACAAATCAAAACCACACTCAGATATCAACTCGTGCCAGTCAGAGTGGCCAAAATGAACAAATCAGGAGACTGTAGATGCTGGAGAGGATATGGAGAAATGGAAACCCTCTTGCACTGTTGGTGGGAATGCAAATTGGTGCAGCCACTCTGGAAAACAGTGTGGAGGTTCCTCAAAAAATTAAAAATAGACCTACCTTATGACCCAGCAGTAGCACTGCTAGGAATTTACCCAAGGGATACAGGAGTACTGATGCATAGGGGCACTTGTACCCCAATGTTTATAGCAGCACTCTCAACAATAGCCAAATTATGGAAAGAGCCTAAATGTCCATCAACTGATGAATGGATACAGAAATTGTGGTTTATATACACAGTGGAGTACTACGTGGCAATGAGAAAGAATGAAATATGGTCCTTTGTAGCAACGTGGATGGAACTGGAGAGTGTTATGCTAAGTGAAATAAGCCCTACAGAGAAAGACAGATACCATATGGTTTCACTCTTATGTGGATCCTGAGAAACTTAACAGAAACCCATGGGGGACGGGAAGGAAAAAAAAAGAGGTTAGAGAGGGAGAGAGCCAAAGCATAACAGACTCTTAAAAACTGAGAACAAACTGAGGGTTGATGGGGGGTGGGAGGGAGGGGAGGGTGGGTGATGGGTATTGAGGAGGGCACCTTTTGGGATGAGCACTGGGTGTTGTATGGAAACCAATCTGACAATAAATTTCATATATTGAAAAAAAAATGTTAGGGTTAGATGTATGTGGTTCTTTCTGATGGGATAGCCAAAGAAATTTCATTTACAAGTACAGATTTGGATGAGTTCAGGCTAACAGATGTTGAAAAGTAGCAGAAGAATGTATAAGAACCTTCCAAAGAGTGTGGAAAGAGAAAATATTTTATCTTTGGATCATCTAGTTGCAAGGATATGCCCAGATCAAACTAGGCACATAAATGAATTAATGAATTAATGAATTAATGAATAAAGCCAACAGCCAGTTTATTTTAGGTGAGACTAGAGAAATCAGATGACAGTTTCCAAAGTTAAGTAGCTACAAGGTGAATTTTGAGTAATATTCTAAATATTAATATTATTACAAGTAATTTCACACAGAATATATTTATACTGTTCAAGGATACACAGGATATTCTTTAATTCTCTTATTTAGCATTATAGATGAATAAATTTATGTTCAAATAAAAAGTTTTGAAATTTTCTGATTTTTGTTTTGCCATTTACTCATATGGTCTCCAATATTTAAATTTTCTTTTTAAAATTTCCTTATTCTATATTTGTCATCCGCCATCATAAATACCACCAACAGTATCACAATCATGGTTGGGGGTGGTGGTGGGAGAATTTCTTTTAAACAAGTGGGGTACTAGTCTATGGATGTTTTATCAGACTATCTACTGCTGTGAGTCAATTAAATGAATTGGGTGTTTCATCTACAAAAAAAGATGTGGGATCCTTGCGAACATCTATTGAAACATTTCCCTATAGAACTATAATATGTAAATTTTAATTTAGCTCTATTAAACTAAGTAAAGAAAAACAAGTGAATTAATTTTACTATATTCACTTAACGCAGCACTATCGCTTCAACATGAAACCACATAAAAATTATTAATGTAATACTTTTCATTTCATTCTTTTTTTTGTAGTAAATCATAAAATCATTTTGTACTTCTAATATCTCAACTTGGACTAACTATATTCTAAGCTATTAGTAGTCACACGCTGCTAGTGATAACCATACTGAGCAGCATAGATCTAGAGGTTCAGATTACATAATTGCAAACTAATTTTTACATGGAAGAGCTAATTATTTGAATTTTTAAAACTTTATTCATGATATGTTTGGTTCCCAGTGAACAAGTGAGTCAAACTTATTTCTACTTTATTGTATTGTTAGGCTTTATATAAATATTGGATAAGAAAGTAGAAAGCCAGACATGTTAAAAAGTGATTATTAAAAAATATTCTTGAAGTTTTCATTTAAAATGAATATGTTACAACCTGAAATCTGAAATAACAGGTTGTTTCATAACATTCATGTAAGTCAAGAATTTGGGGTAAAAAACATGTGGTCTGTACATAGGTGTTTTTTTGAGTTATAAGACTGCTTGAAGCTAGCTCATCTTAACTTTTATTTAGCATTTTAATAACTAAAAACAAAAAGCAAAAAAATAAAAAATAAAAAACAAATAAATGTCTTATAATCTAATGAAAAGAATTTAAAGTTGTCCTCCCACAGCTGAGAGCTCCCATCACATCATTTAAGAAAGAGGAAGGATAAATGACCACATTATCCAAACCTGAAGTAAAGGTATATGTTAGAGATGTTGACAGACCTTTAATTGTAGCAGCACAAAGTGTGCTGCAATGTGCACCATACATCATCGATAAATAGGAATTTAGGATGCAATTTTCTGCCTTGACCTTCAAGCTCCAACTGTGTTTTGATCATCACGAGTCCATAAATAATATAATTTACAGTCTCTGAAGAGAGACTATGTGGATACAATAAACCACATATGTTACCAGGGGGAAAGGGAGATATAGAGTTGGCCTCACAGCCTCAAATCCAGTCAACCTTAAGACAGAATTCGCTTATGTTAACACATCACTTTTCAGTCAGTGTCAGGTAGCTAATGTTTATCCTCAGTTCTATTATTTATGATCTTATAATGCAGGTTCATTTCAGAGAAACTTAGATATCGGCCTAGTAAGTCTACAATATTTAGGTCTCGAAAGTCTCTTGGCAAACTTTTTCTGATTATCACTGTAAGATGATACCCTTGAACTACATGAAAAGTAAAAAAGTATCCTCTCCTGTATGAGAAAGGGGAAGCTCAGCTAGAGATGATTATGTATAGTAATATTCTTACTTTCTCTGCGATCATGCTTCTAAAACATAGCATTCAAGCTAAAATAAGCTATAATAGCATCTGGATGAATAAAAAACAGTCACAAAGCCCCATAGACTGTGTATGAAGGGAGGTGAAGCTATGGAAACAAAGCTATTGTGTGTCTAATGCACACTCATATCCCTTACATTATCTTGTGTAACAGGCCGAATGGTGGCCCCAAAGACACATCCACATGGTAATCCCTGGGACCTGTATAAATGTTACCTTATTTGGAAAAAGTGTCTTTGCAGGGGTGATTACGTTAAGGACCTTGATGTAAGGAGATCATCCTGCATTATCTGGATGGGCCCTAAATCCAATCACAGACGTCCTTATAAAAGAGAGATGGAGAGATATTACATTGATACACGAAGAAGGAAAGAAGGCAATATGGAAACTGAGGTGGAGATTGGAGTGATATGGCCAAAAGCAAGGGAATCCTGGTAGCTACCAGAAACTGCAAGAGGCAAGGGATGCATTCTCCCTTAGAGTCTCTGGAGAGAGAGTGGCCCTACTCACACTTTGATCTGGCCTCCACACCAGTGAGAACATAAATTTCTGCTGTTTTAAGCCTTGTTTCTGGTAATTTGTCAAGACAGCCAGAGGAAACTCTTAATAACTTAGTTTACATCTTTTATATAAGAGATACTTCATACAATTTTATAAATAAACAAAATGATAACTATAAAACTTTTAATTTACTTAGAGGAAGTTTCATGTATTTTAAAAAAATATATAGGGGCCACCTGGGTGGCTCAGTCAGTTAAGCACCTGAATTAGGCTCAAGTCATGATCTCATGGTTTGCCAGTTCGAGCCCCCCGTGTCAGGTTCCTCTACTGTCAGGAAGAACCTGCTTCAGATCCTCTGTACTTTTTTCTCTCTGCCTCTCCCCTGCCTATGCTGTCTCTCTCTCTCTCTCTCTCTCTCTCTCTCTCTCTCTCTCTCTCAAAAATAAAATAAACATTAATTTTTTTTTAAATTTACAAATATAAAATATCACTAGTGGCCTGAGAGCAATGAAATTTGACTAAATATAATCTAAATTGTATGCAAAATTAATCATTTAACAGTTGGAAGAAATCTGACTTTATGAATTATTAAGCCTTTCATTTGGGACTTACAGAGATAAATATATAAAATAGAAAAGTAAACATTTCCTGAAATAAAATGAATCAAAGGTATTCATTCATCAACCTTCAGAAATTAGTCTAGAAAAAAAATGTTTTGCTATGTTTTTAATTCTTAATTTCCAATGTCCAGAATGATTTTCTATTCATTAGTTTAATAATTCCAGTTTAGAAAGAAAAAAATGACACTACAATCAGCTTTTAGAAAATGTCTACTCTCTATTTTTTCCAAACTGTCTATTTAATTTCATAGCTAATAGTTAAAAAAAGGATTGAATTAGGAACATGGGGAATTTGCAACAACTTTCAGAGAGAGCAATCAACATTTGGTGCCTTTATTACTTTCTTTCCACCTAAACTTGTGTATCTGACAAGGCTACATTTTATTGGCCTTTTAATGATATTCTGTAAAATTAGATTGAGTTAGCATATCTTCCAAACTCCCTAGTGGAACATATGTAAGCTTTGATTAGAAAATGAGACCTACTATGATTAGCAATAAAAAAAAAAAAAAAAATTGGAGACAATGTAACTGGCGCATTTGAGGGCTCTTCCTTCCAAAAATATTTGGCCATGTTTCCTCCTATTTTGCATTATGGTAAAAAGAGCCAATTACTATTTGCATGTAATTATTTCTGGATGAGAAAGAGAAGACAAGGTAAAATTTTAGTCTACATTAGGATTAGCCAAATATCACCAGACAGATACAAACAGAATTTCTTCCTAATACTCCCATTTAAAGTGCTTACCAAAATTAATCTTACCTTATCAGTCATATTATTTAAGCTGAAATCAGAAGAATCCCTATTAGAAAACAAAGAAATGCATTTGGTCCACATGACAGCTATTAAAATCCTCTGCTCATGTGAGAAATCTGTAATTCTTGATCTCTCTCCTATCC
This sequence comes from Panthera uncia, assembly GCF_023721935.1. Classification (NCBI taxonomy): domain Eukaryota; kingdom Metazoa; phylum Chordata; class Mammalia; order Carnivora; family Felidae; genus Panthera; species Panthera uncia. The sequence goes on from NC_064810.1 coordinate 88,621,395, forward strand.
TTTACCCTCACATCTAATCTATTACTAAGTTCTGTAGACTCAACCTAAAGAATGTTACAAATTCATCTTCTCTGTGTTTCTACTTCCATCAATATGAACCTTCAGTGATGATTAATTTTATGTGCCAACTTGGCTAGGCCATGCTGCCCAGTTGTTTGGTCAAACACAATCTATATGTTACTCTGAAGGCATTTTGTAGATGTGATTAACATTTACAATCAGTTAACTCTAAATTAAATCAGAATATTCTGGTAACATTGGTGGGCCTCATTCAATCAGTTGAAATCCTTAAGAGTAAAAACTGAGATTTCCTGAAAAATAAAAATGGAATTCTGCCTCAAGACTGTAATATAGAAGTCCTTCCTGAATTTTCAGCCTGCCCTACAAATTTCAGACTAAGACTGCAACATTAATTCTTCCCTGAGTTTCCAGACTGCTTGTCCTAAGGATTTTGGACTCACCAACCTCCACAATTGCATGAACCAATTCTTTAAAATCTATCATCTATCTATCTATTATCTATCTATCTATCTATCTGTCTATCTACCTATCTATACATACATACATACATCCTATGGGTTCTATTTCTCTGGAGAAATATGACTGTTACACTTAGGTCATTAAAATATCACATCATTTTTAATCTCTCCATTTCTTCCATTACCTCTATAATCCTGTCGCCACGTAGCTGACAGAAATAGGAGATAAATGGATAAATAGACAAGCCATCAGACAGAATTATGTTATCCTGTGCTTAAAATCAGATTTCAAATGCACTGAAAATAACATCTTAACCCCTCTTCCTGGCCTCTAGGCCCTTGTCTATTTCTTCAGTCTCAACCAAGTTGCTTGCCTCCAATCCACTTAGCTACTGAAGGAAACAACAAATCTTCCTTCCTTCCTTCCTTCCTCCCTTCCTCCCTTCCTCCCTTCCTCCCTTTCTTCCTTTCTTTCTTTCTTTCTTTCTTTCTTTCTTTCTTTCTTTCTTCTTTTCTCATTTCTTCTTTCTTTTTTTTCTTTCTTCTTTTCTCATTTCTTCTTTCTTTTCTTTTCTTTCTTTCTTTCTTTCTTTCTTTCTTTCTTTTTCTCTCCCTTACTTCTAGACACTTTGAAAGATTGTAATTACATATTTATTTGGTTTGTTGTCTGCTTATTCTGTTTCTTTCCACTAAAGGGTAAGGTCCCCAAGAGTAGGATTGATATTTATATTTTTGAGCATGGTGTTCTTAGTAGTTCTGGCATGTGGTAGGCACTAAGGCTTTGCTGAGTTAATAAACAGAATCAGTAATAATGGAATTAGTAGTTTAAGCCTAGATAAGTATTTTTGAAGAAATTGCACCAATTTCTAATTCACAGATAAGAAAGTCAATGAAATTAACATGAGAATTCTACGAAATGCAGGAAGAAAAGCACATCACCCAACCCACAGGCATTAGCCATACAGCTGAGGTCTGAGTAGTGCAAAAGATTAAATAACCATTTTTTTATGAAATAAAATATATTTTGTTTCTGCTTCTCTTTCTTGGTTTGAAATAGAATCATTTTATTCACTTCAACTTAAACTGTATCCTTCTTTTATTCTACTCCTATCTGTGAAGCTACTACAGAAGTGGTCATTAATTTAGTTAAAAAAAAATTCAGAATGGCCATAACCAGATTTATTGCTTACTAATTATGTCATTTACTATCTCTGGCAACTTGGGGGGAAAATTTATTTTTTCTGAACTTCAGAGTCCTTAACTGACAAATGGGGAAAATATTCACCTGGATGAGTGATCAGAAAAATTATAGAGAGAGCACCAAAGAAAAAAATGGAATCTTCCATAAATGCCCTTGGTCAGTATGGTAGAGTAAAAGAGAAAGGGTTTTGAAACAAGAAAGCCCTAGGTAAAACTACCAGCTCCCACAATTATGATGTATGTTGTGAAGATTAGAGTTAAACATCAAATATATAGAATGTCCGATGTGATGTGATTAGAAAATATCTTTGGGTTCCTAATGTCTTCTTGGCAAGGAAACATATTACAAATTAAACAATTCCAATAAATGCCTGTGTGGGATATACCTGCACCTCCACCACCAGCACCAAGTGGAACATGAGGCAGATCCTAGTTCCTCTAAGATCCTGGAATATGGCATAAAAGACCAAGTTGGTTTTTCTGGAAAAAGTAGTCAACAAATGTTATGAAAACACAGAAAAAGATACACAACCTAATGATCATACGGGATTTGGAAGGCAGAAGTGAAACTGTACTCTTAAGCAAAATTTGCAGATAGACAGGCAGATGGCAGAAAGGAGAATCATGGGGTTTCTCAGAGAGCTCCTGGAAATTGCTTGCTTGAGAGCTGCAGGTACCTGGTACTGTCACTGAAAGTTTTCTTTCCCTTCTGGTAGTTCTTAATTCCACGAATGTTAGCGAAAGCTTCCTTGACCTTTACAGCTCCAACACTTCCAATGAACATCTAAGCCTTTAATTCTTTCTATTGAAACTATTCCTACTTGGAATAGCTAGATTGCCTTCTAGTCTTCTTATTAAAACTTGTCTGATTAGAATAGATTGAAGGAAATACTAGAATCCCACCATATGTAATTTGAGGATTTGTTGTATTTTTTTATTAGGATTATATCCATTATATACTAAATTGTATATTATTGTTAGCTCTAACTATTCCTAATTCTATTTCATCCTATTGTCCTTATCAATTTCCAAGTTGATGTCATTTCAGTATGGTTATAAATTCACAACTTTTTTTGTTGTCCATGAGATGAAAATGTTATAGTTTTGTGACTTTAGTAAGCAGACTGAATAAGCAGTGCAGTCAAAGTTGGTGGTTGGCAAATCATGAAGGCCCTTATGGCGACCGGAGAAGGAGGAACATTTGTATCCTTTTCCTCTTCAACTGGAGTAACTCTTATAAGTTTTAATTTGAACAAAATATTACACTGGAGTGGGGTATGGGAATAAATGTGTGCTCTACAGAACCATGTCTTATCAGTTCTCTGTCCTTTCTATGTGTGCCATCTCAATGTGTTGTACCTGCTCCATAGTTGCGTGCGCGCGCGCGCGCGTGTGTGTGTGGTATAAAGATCTATTTTTCTAAGAATAAGTTATGGCTACTAATAATCTAGATATTGGCAAAAACAATGATTTCTGGCATTTGCTCTACTAAACATATAATCTATAACACAACCAAGTACTTTAGTTTCATTACGTAGCAAAATAAAATATTACATGCTTTAGTGGGTACAAAGAAAATACTGAGCATGATCCTTTCTCTTACTTCTCTTTGGATCATATTTAAGTCAACAAGATATTTAGAGACACGGAAACACTAAAATGTGTTACACTCATAGCTAAAATAAAGATAAAACATATAGTGATAAAAGGAGAGAGGAACAAGTGCTAAAGTATTTAACATGGTCTCACAGAGAACCTAAATTTTATTATTTTTCTTCCCTCATTGAAATAATTATTTCAATAATTATTTTTAAAGAAAATCAGAAGTTGATTCATATTAGTTTATAAATACTTACTCAACTAGTATTTTCATTCCCTTACAGATCTCCTGTTTATCTTCTCTGACTTACCTGATTAAAAGAATGACTCTCATGGAAAATCAGTGACTTTAGGATTAACTGATCAGTGACCCTTTTAGGTCTTAAGCCTACATCCCTAAATTCCCAGTCTAGTGATTCCTTCTCTATATGGTACTGTTAGGTGTATAAAAACATTTCTCACCATGATATATGAGATTTAGTGGACAATTGTCCCTCTCCTTTTAACTGCACTCAAGATTTATGGAAACAGGAAAGGGTAAGCAATATTTTGGAACAAGGTAATGTTATTGATTCAGACAATAGGGTATATCTTTTTTTTTTTTTTTTCAGTAGTAAGGATAGACTTGGTGCCTCACAGATGCACTTTTGTGACCACTAGGGCTAGGAGATATAACTGTAAATGTACAATAAATGAAACTTAACAAGTCCTTATGAAAACTGAGTCTTTTAATTTCTGGCTATATTTGCATCAAAATATAAACAAATTTATTGGTTCTGCGCAAATTAGGAATAATTTGGATCAACATATGCAGCAATATCTAGTAGAAAGAACGTTGGTTTTAAAGAAACGATTCAAATTCCATTTCAATTCCCATTTCTGCTACATATTAACTTTTCCTAAATTTCAGTTCTCTTACTTGCATACAAGGGATAATAGGCTGATATTGCAATATTGTTAGAAGTGTTATAGATAATACATGAAAATGTACAGCGTAGTGCTGGTACAAAGTAAACCTTTCTTGGGGGCGCCTGTGTGGCTCAGTTGGTTTAGCGACTGACTTCAGCTCGGGTCATGATCTCACAGCTCATGAGTTCGAGCCCTGCATCGGGCTCTGTGCTGACAGCTTGGAGCCTGGAGCCTGCTTCAGATTCTGTGTCTTCCTCTCTCTCTGCCCCTCCCCCACTCACATTCTGTCTCTGTCTCTCTCAAAAATAAATAAACATTTTTAAAAAATTAAAAAAACAAAGTAAATCTTCCTCTATGAGGAATATTGTTATTATTATTCATAACATTATTAAATACATTATAAAACCACCACTCACTCTCAGATTGGCAATGTGTCTTGTTTTGCAAATAGGACATCAGTAATTTTTTTCTCCCCTTATATAGAAAGAAACCTCAAACCTGAGAAACATTTTTATAAAATGTGCATACATGAATTTCTATTTTGATCCTAGCAGATTGAGTTTCAGACCAATTAGCCTGATAAAGTGAATGTTGTCAATTGAAAATTTTTAAACAAGTGTTTCAATGTCTAATTAAATTGCAGTGAACATTATCTGTCAAAGTGGGATATGTCCTTTGTTTCAATATTAACAAAATGAACTATTAAAAAAAGAGGCTTGGATTTGAGTATATTAATTTTCTCTTTAATTTGGAAACTTTTTTGTTCCTTTTAGAAGGAGAAACTTTAAAAATATGAAAGGGGGACATAATTATAAAGCTAATGTATATGTTTATTCATAAAAAGAGTAATAAGGAATGTATATAATAATCAGCATTATAAAGATTTTGTACATCAGCCAATTCTTCAATCCTCTTTTGGAAATTTTACATTGTGTGAATTATAAAACTCTTTATTCAGACATAGATTCTTTTGTGCAAGTGGCCGCTATTAAAAATATTTTAAAAGCATTATGGTAATTCTTAATCACTAGTTATTTTTTCATAGTCTAAAGAAATCAGAGGCATTGATGATAGAATTAATGACAAGAGAAACAATGGTAGGATTTTAGCTCCATTCAGACCACCCACACCTTGCTAAAAGAAATAGTACAACCCTAACAAAGTAGTTATTATCCCAATCAAACACTGAACATGAGGTTCTATTAGTACATATATAGCTAACTCTAATTAAAACACCATGAAAACTGTATAATGAAATCACTTTATTATGAAATGTGTTGGGGGGCGGGGGGAGGGTTGGACTTCAATCTCTTAAAATTCTTAAAATCAAATGCATGTCCAGAATACATAGCTGGAAACCTGATCATAGGGTATCTGGGAAGTGTGTTTTTTAATAGTTCTGTCTAATATCATTGTTTGCCTAAGTGTAAACTAGTTCTAACATCTTTCAAAAGCAAAGTTGTGGGAGCTTATGTGTTTGAAAAGTACTTTTAATGGATTGCTTGCTTTGTTTATCCTCGGCTCAAGGCAGAAGCATCCTGACATTTACATTGCTATTTTCCTGCTTTCAAGGATGCTAACAAAAAATTGTCTTGGCTTAGATTAGCTTGAAATTGTCCTCTGAACTTCTTCCAGGCCATTCCAACTATCTTGAAAAGGAATTCCTTTTTTATGTACCTGCTCCTACAGGTTTTATAAAGACACAAAGCCAGGGGCACCTGGGTGGCTTAGTTGGTTAAGCCTCAGACTTCGGCTCAGGCCGTGATCTCACGGTTTGTGGGTTCCAACCCTGTGTTGGGCTCTGTGCTGACAGCTCAGAGCCTGGAGCCTGCTTTGGATTCTGTGTCTCCCTTTCTCTCTCCCCCTCTCCCACTCACACTCTGTGTCTCTGTCAAAAATAAATACACATTAAAGAAAATTTTAAAAAAAGTTTTAAATAAGGACACAAAGCCACACACATGTACAAGCACATACACACACTATCCCTCAGCTTACAAATAGGTAGTGTTCACCAAACTCCTGATTAAGGCCATTGTTTGGAACTAACGTGTATCTTCCCAAAGAAATAATATTATAAATGTAGGTGCTTACATAGCACCCAACAGGCTACTTAACCATGATATAGCTGAAATACCACACATTTAGAAAGAACAATGAGACAATATTACAGTATAACCAGTAGTTTTGTTTTAAGTATAATAATTAGCCTTTAATTTTTTTTGAATGATGGTGCTTGAGGATGTTCACTTTTGTAGAGCTCCGTTTCTGCAAAGCAGCCAGCATTAAACATTGGCTCATGCTTGTTTCTTTCTCAGTTCCCCACACCCTCAAATCAAAACCACTGCAATACAAATGCAATGGGTGAATCTCCGAATCTTTGGGGAATCACCACCCCAAAGTCACACCAAATTTCCAACATTTTTTTAAAATCACCCTATTGGGGCACCCTATTGGGTGGCTCAGTCGGTTAAGCCTCTGACTTCAGCTCATGACTGGAGATCATGTCATGATCTCACAGTCTGTGAGTTTGAGCCCTGCATCAGGGTCTGTGCTGACAGTTCAGAGCCTGGAGCTTGCTTCAGATTCTGTGTCTCCTTCTCTCTCTGCCCCTCCCCTGCTCATGCTCTGTCTCTTTCTGTCTCAAAAATAAATAAAAACATTTTTAAAAATTAAAAAAAAACACCCTATAATCCCATAAAACCACAGTTAACAGTACAGCAATGCACATGTCTGTCCGTCTATATGTATGTATGCATATCTTATAATGGGGAAGGAGGGAAACCCTTATTAGCTTTTGCTGTTTAACTGCTGACTCTTTAAATATGTAGAGGCTAAACACGGGATTTTACCCAGATAACCTATTCCAGGATATGAATGGGAGGTCATGCTAATATATTTCACATCTATATATTGCAGTTGCCTATTAATAGAAAACCTTTGCCAATCATATTTTTGCTGAGAGCAATTTTAACATCCCATGGTTTTCTATTGGTACACTAAAAGTTTAAAATCAAAGAACTTCCTATGTCCATGCAGCTTTGTACAGTCACTTAAAATAAAGGAGGCAGCACTAGTTAGTGCTTTCCTATTTTTAAGACTCTTCAGCCTGGTACAGGGGCAAGTGAAGAAAGGAGGTATAGGGGCAGAATAGCAGCCTTAAGAACTAATGCCCTTTAAGGATTCCAAAAATTTGTGACAAGGACAAAATCTGGGGAAGATTTTCTAAAATAAGTGAGAGGGGTGCCTGGGTGGCTCAGTTGGTTAAGCGACTGACTTCAGCTCAGGTCACGATCTCGCGGTCCGTGAGTTCGAGACCCGCGTCGGGCTCTGGGCTGATGGCTCAGAGCCTGGAGCCTGCTTCTGATTCTGTGTCTCCCTCTCTCTCTGCCCCTCTCCCACTCATGCTCTGTTTGTCTCTGTCTCAAAAATAAATAAACATTAAAAAAATTAAAATAAGTGAGAAAGAATGCATATTCTATAAGATATTAAATTTCAAGCATGAAATAGCTGGTGCCAAATCTAAAAAAATGGTTCAAATTTCAATACTGAAAAGGGAGCATCTGCTCCCAAAAGACTTATGCCTATAATAGTGGTTCCTGAAGACATAAAGAATGTGGTTTGAAAGAAGGCTTTCCTACTAGAAAAGGTTTGTCATTTAGAGTGTGTCCACATTTATTTTGGAAGCTAACACTATTTAAATACTATATTCACTCTTTTCAAAAACTGTATGTTTAATCCCATCCCCTCCCAAGATTTTTATTTTCTGCGGGATCTTACAATCCCTCAATATGCAAGCTTTTAGCAAATGTTTAAGGGAAAGGACTATACAATAAAAATTAAAAATGAAAGAAATCTTTTCACTGTAGTGTCCCTGGGGAAAGAGAACATGTGTTACTGAATTTTTAAATACTTATCCTTTGGTTAAGAGAGATAGGAGGAAGACGTCTTGTTTGGAAATCCAGAACACTATCAAAATGGGAAGTAAAACCAGCAGAATGTTATAAAAGTTATAATATTTGTATAACATTCTATATTTTGCAAATTATCTTCTCACATTTTATTTTCATTTCATCTAATTTAATCCTAGTATTTTATCTAAATTTATCCCAATATTAATAGTCCTTTGAGGTTTTCTATTTTTGTTGAGAAACTGACCTTGAGACTTCCTAAAACAAATTTTCCTATTCAAAGCCCTTCTTACTTTTATAAATACTAAATTTTTTATAAATGCCAAACAATATCATTGTTGTGTGGTGTTCTTAGTTCTGAAAGCTATTCTGTGAAAAGTGAGCTGCTGATAGTAAAAGGCAGTATTAAAGTATATTGTATGGCAAAAGAGGAAAGGCAATTCAATGGAGAAAGGATAGACTTTTCAACAAATTGTGCTGGAACTACTGGACCTCCACATGCAAAAATAACATATCTAGGTATAGACCCTGCACTCTTCACAAAAACTAACTCAAAATTGATCATGATCTTCTGTAAAATATAAAACTACGAAACTCTTAGAAGACAACATAGGAGAAAATCTGGATGACCTTGGGTTTGATGACGCATTTTTAGATACAACACCAAAAGCACAATCCATGAAAGAAAAATTGATAAATTAGATTTCATTAAAATTAAAACTTCTGCTTCACGGGAGAGGCTGATAAGAGAATAAGAAGACAGGCCACAATCTGGGGGGATATACTGCAATATACATATCTGATCAAGGACTTGTATCCAAAATATAAAAAGAACTCTTAAAACTCAACAATAAGAAGACAAATAACTTAAAAGGTAGGCAAAATATTTGATAAGGCACTTTAAAAAAAAATTTTAACGTTTATTTATTTTTGAGACAGAGAGAGAGGGAGACACAGAATCGGAACCAGGCTCCAGGCTCTGGGCCATCATCAGCCCAGAGCCCGACGCGGGGCTCGAACTCACGGACCGGGAGATAGTGACCTGAGCTGCAGTTGGACGCTTAACCGACTGAGCCACCCAGGCGCCCCATGAGGATAAGGCACTTTACCAAAGAAGATACACAGATGGAAAATAAGCATATGAAAAAATGCTCGAGGTCATATGTCAATAGAAAATTGGAATTAAAACAATGAGATACCAATACTCATCTATTAGAATGGCTAAAAACCACAAAACTGATGACAAATGCTGGTGGAGCAACCAAAATCACATTCGTTGCTAAGGGGAAGGCAAAATGGTACACTCACTTTGGAAAACAGTTTGGCAAATTGTTATAAAGCTAAACATAAGCTTACCATATGACCTAGCAATTCTGCTCTTTGGTATTTACCAAAATGAGTTGAAAGCGTACATGCACACAAAATCTGCACATGAATACATATAGCAGCTTTATTCATAATTGCCAAAATTTGAAAGAAACCGAGTGCCCTTCAACAGGTGAATAGATAAGCGAACTGTGGTATATCCATACAATGAAACATTATCCAGTGATAAAAAATAAATTAATATGGAAAAGACTCAAATTCATATTGCTAAGTGAAAAAGGCAATCTGAAAAGCTTGCATACTGTATGATCAACAATAAGGACATTATGGAAGAGGCAAAACTGTGGAGACATGAAAAAGACCAGTGGTTGCCAGAGGCTCGGGGAGGAGGGAGTGAGAGATAAACAGGTAGAACATATATTTTTAGGGTAGTAATGATTCTGTATGATACAATGATGTGAAAACACATCATTATACACTTAATCAAAACCCAAAAAAATTAAAATACAAAGAGTAAACCCTAACGTAGACTATGAACTTTAGTTAGTACTAATGCAACAAACGTACCACACGAGAGCAAGATATTAATTATAAGGAAAACTGTACTTTGTGGGTGAGAAGGGAACTGTGTGTGTGTGTGTGTGTGTGTGTGTGTGTGTGTGAGAAGTGTATGAAAACTGTACTTTCTGCTCAGTTTTTCTCTAAATCTAAAACTGTTCTAAAAAGGACTATCATTTTTGGGGGGTGGGGGTGGGGAGATATATTGTATTAGAGAATGAATTGCTTCACTGGATCAGACTACTTACTCTGCCTTTGGAGAATAATAACTACAGGGAGTTAAAAAAGAATCCAACAACCAAACAGATGCCACTAACTCCCATCTCCAGACAATGCCAGTTCCCAGGAGTAGTGGAGTAGTAAAGGAAGTCATAGTAAAGGAAGAGGAGAGATGAAAGATTCAGAATTTTTAAGGAAAAGTATAATGCTTTCCCTGTTTAGGGGCAATGAGTCAAATTTTACATTGTGGGATTTTGATAGTAGATTTTTGAGATGCTTTGTGGTTTGTAATGTACCTTCACTTACATGGTCCCTAATCATATATATTGTTTCATCTGCTCCCCACTGCCTACTAAGCTCCAAATCTCTGGCGCACTTTGCAGCTTTTCATTACGCCATCGCAGTCTATCACTGTATTGTTTCCTGCTTCCCTCCCTCAACATTAGAAGAATTCCCCTTGATTACAGAGGTGAGGCTTAATAATGTGAGTATCCATTGAATCAGATTCTTAGAGCTCGCAGGGGCTTTAGAAATTATGATTATCAACCAATGATCATATCATTACCCTAAGACCTCAGATACTGAGCGTCTGAACTAACTGGCTGGAGACACGGATGGAAAGGAGACATGGACACCGCTCATTCATTCTTCATCTGGCTAGGCCCAGGGGAATCCTAAACAACAACGTGAAGTAAGATTCTCAAAGCCACTCAGTCCCTAAATTCATTAATTCTTCCTTTATTTTTATTTTTTTTAATTAAAAAAAATTTTTAATGTTTATTTATTTTTGAGACAGAGAGAGACAGCATGAACGGGGGAGGGTCACAGAGAGAGGGAGACACAGAATTGGAAGCAGGCTCCAGGCTCTGAGCTGTCAGCGCAGAGCCTGACGCGGGGCTTGAACCCACGGACTGTGAGATCATGACCCAAGCCGAAGTCAGACGCTCAACCCACTGAGCCACCCAGGTGCCCCATTAATTCTTCCTTTAACACCATCTCCCAAATCACTCCTTTGCTCTTCATTCCTGATAGCGATATGCCAAATCGGGTTCTCATCACACCATGCTGTTCTTACACCCAGCATCTTCCTGAAGGTTTCTGTTCTCTTCCAGCTCCAGGGCACCCTATCTGGAGCACCAGAGAAGTCTTCCTAATGATGCAGATTTCTTCACGGCCATTTTTGTGTAAAAAATAAAATTCAAACCTCTCAACAGAAAATTCAAAGTACTCCACAAGTTGATTCCTTAATACCTCTCCATAATTATGATCCTAATAGCCATTGAAATTATCCCACTTCTTGTTCTCTACTCCCCAGTACACAATGCACAGCCTCTCCTTTGTGTCTTTCTTCACACCACCCTCTCCTAGAAGCTCCCCCTTTCTTAGTCAGTTTGGGCTGCTATAACAGAATGTTACATACTAGGTGGCTTATAAACAACACAAAATTATTTCTTACAGTTCTGGAGGATGGGAGGTATAAGATCAAAGTCCCGACAGTTGTGGCATCTGGTGGGGGTCCACTTCCAGGTCCACAGATATTCTGTCCTCACAAGGCAGAAAATGGCAAGGGAGCTCTGTGGAGTCTTTTATAAGGGCACTAATCCCTCATGACTTAGTCACCTCCCAAAGGTCCCACCACTGAATATCATCCCACTGAGGATCGGGCTTCAACATATAAATTTTGGGGGAACAAAAACATTCAGTCTATAGCCCTCCCTAATTTAATGGGCATCCTACAATTCCCTTAAAGCCCAGATAAATTTCCATCTTCCCCTAAAAAGTCTTTCTTGTCCACCACAAGATAATTTCTCTCTTCACTGAATCCTAACAGCACTTCTTGCCTGTAGTATTCATTGGGAAATTTGCATAAGTAGGCTCCAATTTTTTTTGATTTATGATGTAGATAGTTTACCTCTTGACTCAAACTCCTTAAAGGTAAGGATCTTACATTGCCAGCTTCTAGCAGTATGCTTGCATAGAGAAATGTTCAATGAGCGTTTATTTATGAGAAAAACAACAAGTTTTACAGGCAACATTGTAGGATTTCAAAATCTCTGAGTCTTTTGATACCAAACTGTGGAGAAAATTGCTTCACATATTCCAAAAATAACGTTTCGGTGTTTAGCGATATTTTGGTGGAGGCAGTATCCTTTGAGACATGATCCAAATTCCAAATGAAATATTTAGCTTTATACAATGAACTTCTGTCAACAACTTTCTTAAAAAGCAAATTACTTTTGACTTCCTCCTTATATATTTGATGAGATTGTCATAAAACCATCAGGTTTAAGAGTGAGATTCTTACGTGAATAATATCTCTAAAGGTTATTTAACATTAGAAAAAAATGAACCCTGCTCACCAAATGTTCTTTTATACAATGTAATTAACAATTTTATCTTTACTCCATATGGCTATCATTTTAATCAATTTTTCCATTTTCTTAAACTGCATATGATGTTATCACACTGATTTTTTTACTTTGAACATTTTCTTGCCCATAAAGGAACAGCTTACAAGGATTGAGAGTAGAAATTTTGTTGTAATTCTAAAATTTTTCCTTCAAGAATATTTAGAAATATGAATTCTCTACCAAGAGAAAACATGAAGTAGGATGATGTTATATATTTCAGAAATGAAGTAAAAATGCATGACATCTTTGGATAAAGTAAGTCAGATAACTCAAATCGAGGATATCTATTTGCATCTATCTATTGTAATCCGTTTGCTATTGGCATATTAATGGATCAATGGAGCCAAAGGGAATTATGGCATACATGTATTTCTTTAATAATTGCAGTAATAGTTTAAAATAATGCCAAAATACTGAACCACAAGCTTTCAAGTCTAAAGTTTCTTACATGAGTTAGAAAATTAACATAATCAACATTTTGAGGCTTGCACACTGGGATACAGGTATGCTATAATATCACTATCTTAATCACTTTCTTAATCATTTTTATTATTTAAGGGGTAATACAAAGTTCTCTGGACAGATATCCCAGACCATAGGGGTCTTCTATATTGAGTGCAAGTGCCAAGAAAGGCAAATAGTGAAAGAGTCTACTATATCATAATATATAAAACTATATTCTTAATGTAGGATTTTTATTAATTTCTAAATTTTTCATAAATTTAAACTGAGGGAAATTTGTATATTCTAAAAATACAATGTGCCTATTCTGATTAAGACTTTTTAATAATGCTGAATTTAATAGTGTGGTTTAGTTGTTTCTTTAGCAGTTATTATATCTACCATAAGCTATATTTTATTTAGTTACCTTGTTCATTCTGTTTCCCCATCCCTACCTCGGGAATGTAACCTCATCAGAGCCAGTGTTATTAACTTCAGACAACTGCTATGTCTCTGGTGCTTACAAATATCCATTGTAATACATTAACATTGCCCAAAGTCTTAGAATACACAATCATAATGTTAGCGGAAATGATATAAGGATTTTAAGTGAGAATTTAAGTTTAAAATCATGAAGGGAAATCACCAAATATCAGAAGTAGGAAAGGTTTCTTATTTTAAACAGGTCTCATTCCACTATCTCATTTTATAGATGTAGAAATTGAGATGCAGAGAGATCAAGTGTTTGTCAGATCACAGAATTTTGGTAGTAAAGGGCACCTTAAATCTTGTATAGTCGAAATACTCAGGTTCTTAAAGTTACCTGGCCTATGCTTTAATACCTACAGTGATAGGGATTTCACTACCCTATAAAAGCATCACATTCAGTGTTTTAAGAACACTACTTTTCAGAAATTTCTTTCTTATATGTAATTAAGATTTGTACTCCTATGTTTCAGTTCTCTAGTCTTAGTTATGTCCTTTGGTCATGTAGAATATGTATAGTCCAGGGTATTTTTAATTTATATTTATTTGTATATTTTATATATATATATATATATATATATATATATATATATGTATGTGTGTGTATAATGTGTGTGTGTGTGTATATATATAGTTATATACATATACAAACACACACACACAAACATAAATTGATATAGTGCAAAAGTCTAAATTTGAAGTCTTTTATTAATGAGTGTTCTGGGCCAAATATTTTTTCTGCCTCACTATTCCTCCAACACTTCTTTGTTTCTTGCCTTTTCTCACATACTCACATAAACACACACACACACACACACACACACACACATTAAATTGTTATAGACATACACACACCATATATGCATCTATTACACAGAAAGGGGTGTGTATTTATATTTTATGTCTTGTAGAAAAGTCAAAAACTTAATTGTGTGTAGGGGTGCCTGGGTGGCTCAGTTAAGCATCTGACTTCTTGATTTTGGCTCAGGTCATGATCTCACGGTTTGTGGGTTTGAGTTCCAGGTCAGGCTCTGCGCTGATAGTGCAGAGCCTGCTTGGGATTCTGTCTTTCTCCCTCTTTCTGCCCTTCCCTTGCTCATTCTCTCTCTCTCAACTTTAAATAAATAATAATATGTGAAACATGTTATAATTTTTTAAACTCCATTTTCCCTCTAAAAGCCAAAATTGAATCACCCTTCCATATCAAAATTTGTTTATTAAAATATTCACTAAAATTGTTAAAATGTTTCTAGGAATCATTCTATTGTGACCTCTAACCAATATCTCTGGGTCCCCTGGCTGTTTCAAGATCCATCTGAATCCCATTCTTCCTGAATATTAAACTTCTATATCTTTCTCTTAACAGGTAGCTTCTAAAATTAAACACAATACTCAAGATATGGTCTTACTAGGAAGAATAGTATAGGCTTATCTTCTGATTCATTCAAAACATTTATTTTTCCCAATACAACCTATAATTCCATTTGGTTTTATAATAGCCATATCATATCTGACTCATACTGAGCTTAATGTCAAAAAAATTCTTAATCATTTTCTATGTGATACTGCTGAACCAATCTCCTTTATTCTATGCTCATGCAGTCAAAACGTTATTTGGGGGAGAATGGTCCTGAAATTGCACATATGATAATTACTCATATAACTACATATAATAACTACATTAAAAAATAGTGTCAGTTCACAGAAGGTACATGTTCTGAAAGTTAAACAAAAATTTAATTGAGGGGCATAAACATATAGATGATAAACATATCTTACCTATAAAAACCTGGTGGCACTTGCTCTACCAGGAAGCTTTTCTCCATGTCTTGGAGTATGTCATTCAGCATTCGGACACGGATTGGAATTCTCTCCTTGGGATCATTAGCAGGACGCATCTCATCTGACTGGAAGAGTTCAGCACTCTCCCGCAGGCGTGACGCCAAGGCTAGCAGTTGATGAGTGTAGGGTTGATCACCTGGTGAAAATAAATGAGTCCATCTCAGGAGAGACATCCTCAAAGGAGCAAAATAAGCACTTTGCAATCATGATGTCAAAAAGGAAGATTCAACATCAGTTAAACTTTTATAATGTATTAATTCCACCAAAAATATTCTGTCTAAACATTATATTCTATGAAGAGTATTAAATTTATTGCTACCATTACTATTACTAATAATAATTACTACTATTGGGACACCTAGGTGGCTCAGTTGGTTAAGAATCCAACTCTTGGTTTTAGCTCAAGTCATGATCTCATGGGTTCGTGGGATAGAGCCCACATCAGACTCTGTGCTGATAGCACACAGCCTGCTTGCGATTTTCTCCCTCTCTCTCTGCCCCTCCCCACCTCTCTCACAAAATAAATATATAAACTTAAAAAAATAATAATTACTACTACTAATAATACTAGTGAATAGGTATTGGTTATTGAGAGACAGCTACTATGTTCCAGGCATGATATTGAGCACTTGACATATTTATCTCATTTAATATTCACCAAAGTTTGCATTGTCATGTCTATTTCATGGAAGCTGAGAGTTAATTCAGACAAGCAAATTGTCCTAGTTCATTAAGCAAGTAAATGACAGGCAAGAATTAGAAGCCTGATCTTTCTGACTAAAACATTCATGCTCTTCATGTAGTATTCTATATTTCTGGGGGAAAAGTGATTTTTAAAAAAAGTTATCTCTTCTGAGAACAAGAGATATGTTCCTGTATATTGTTATGCATCTATGGGCTCCTTTGCTTTTCTAAAAGTTTCCTGTAATTTGAAGTTGAAATACATCTTTGATTTGAAAATACTATCCTATGTAGTATTTGTCTTGTTTTGCTTGGGGGATGATTTTTGTTTTTTGTAGTTTGTTTCTATTTGTGTAACTTACTGGAAGTCATTTTGATATGAATGGTGTTACTAAACACAGGACATTCCTTTAACTAAGAGTAAGACAGAATTTGTATAGTGATAATGGCCACCAGACCATGGTGCCAGACTACCTGAGTTCAAATCCCTGCTATACCACTTAGTAGCTGTGTGATGTTGGGGTAAGTTACTGAGCCTCAGCATCCTAATCTATAAAATGAACAAAATAAACATCTGCTTCATAGATTTTTTATGAAGGTTAAATGATTAATATTTATAAATTGTTATAAAAAATATTCTTCTATAGGTAAGCATTTCCCAGCCGATGTGACTTAACATCTTGTTTAAAAAGCATTCCTCTATTGTACCATGAGAAGTGCATTTTCTTCTCATCTTCTTCCTGATATTCCCTGCCATTTGAGTCAGTCTCTGGGTGAGGCAACAGTTAGTGGTGGTGTTAGTTCTCAGGAGACTCCAGCAAGGTCAGAAACTCAAGACAGAGAATTATGTCATGTCAAGGTGATGAAATGAACATGGACCTGATAAATTGAAACTGGCTGTCCTGAGAGCATGGCATTAAGATAAGCAGATGGAGAGATGAAGAGGCCATATGGGACTTTCACTTGGGAAAATTTCAGGCAAAAGGGAAAGATCACAAAGGGACTCTTTCCAAGTGAAGTTCAAGTGTTACCAGCTCCCCAAACACCTGGTCTTCATGAAAATGAAGATTCCTACACCTGCTAAATCTCTCTAGGAGTAGAGCCAGGAATCTCCATGCTACCCAGATTATTACACACATTTTAAAGTTTAAGAAGTACTGTAGAGAGGTGATGTGGTAAGAAAAGAAAAACTAGGTTAGAATTATAGCTGATATATAAAATATGTCTGTCATAGAATTACCAACCCAATACAGTGATCTTTGTTGTCTTTCACCTTCATTTGATGGGGACTATTTCATATGCTAATTTCTTTAGAGGAGAGCATGGTTCTTACACTCAGCAATTATTTACTAAATAAATAAAGGAGATTAAATAACGTACTTTTGGAAAAAAATCCAGTAACAAAAGAAAATTCTGTAGAGATAAGTTGTTTTCATGAGAGCTATAAAGTATAGCCACATTTATAAACTTTCTGTTCACTGAAATTAACAACATGAATAAACTCATTTGTAGGAGTTCACAGGTTTCGGCATTTGGGTGTTTTCAAAGTACATTATATACTCATTAATTATCTTATTTGATATCACAAGAAACCTTGAGGTTGTGAGGACATTTAGCACCCTAAATCACAATTATAAAAATAATGCCATTTTATAAAGATACTATTTATCCTAAAATATGATGGTTCACTGAAGTTAATGTATGGTGAACTTACAGGAAATATCTTTGTACAGGGAAAAAATAAGATGAAAAAAGCACATTTAGATTACATTGGAATTGAAAGACTGAACAACAGAAAAAACAAGTTCAACATCCTTGAGAGTCTTCCATTTAAGAAAGAAAAATCTGTTCTGATCTAACATACACTACAGAATTGAAGACATTACTACTGAATCAAGGGAGACAAATTGTACCATTCTACCTTATTTAGCTTTAAATGAATTTATCTTTCTTAGTGGTGAGGGTGTAGAGAACTGACAGCTTTAAGAACTTTCTTGTTCCAGAAAGAACCCTGATAGTGGAAACCTGCCATCTACACCACACCCTATACATCACTTCAAGGGTATTAGGTTACAAATTGAAAAGAAGCTTTATTTTCAATGTTCACTCAATCATTTGTATACATAACTGATTCCTAATAGCCATTTTAATGCCAATTAGAACTTGTCTATTTAAATAAGAAAGTAATACCACCAAATCGAAGTCAGCTGTGACCCCACATATTCCTGTTAGAATGTCAGCTCTGTGAAGGAAGAGATTATTGTCTAATAGTTTTGTTCACTACCATTTACTCAGACAAAAACTGTCTGACATAGCATGAATTATCTACTGATCACAGCATCATAATATCTGTAATGTTTTTATCCTTATCTGCCTTGTCTCTCTCCTTTCTTTGACTGAAAAGAACCCCGCATGATGTTTTATCTCTTTGTATCTCCAGATGCTAGCACAATACCTGAGATATGGTAGTCATTTATTAAAAATTTTGTTGAGAGAATTTTGAATTATAAGATAATGTTTAGAGATATTTCCCGAATAATGCCTAAAAAGTCACTTAGGGAAATGTTTTGCATATAATGAGCATCAACTAATGTTGCTAAAAATCAATAAGAGTTGCAAAGGAAAAGAAAAGAAGCTATTTTAGGGTAATGATAAGTTAAATTAAACTAAATTGAATTAAAATATGGCCTGCCAATAACCCATAAAAACTAAGACTATATGTATAAAACTTCATTTAAGGCACAGTGAATGTCAGAGAAGAGAGGACTAATTGAAGCTCTTCACAGTTCAGGTTTAATAAGTAGTAAGTCCCTTTGACCAAAGAAAACGAACTGGGAGTTAGAGTATTTCTCTTAGAGAAAGTTAATACAATTATCTTGAAGCTTTATGCGCATGGAGTCTCAAGACCAAGGTCTTGGTATCAAAAACCAGGTAAGAGCCTCATCTACTTAATTACTATCAATGTAAGTTTGAATAGATTACTTAATATTACTGTCTTTTAGCTTCCTTGGGGGAAAATGCAGAAATGGTCATTTCACTCTCCAAGCATATAAATAACTATATAAATGGAAGTTACTATTATCAGAGTACACAATCTTAAGTATAAATTACTACCAATGCATTTTTTAAAGACATGCCCCAAAATACCATAACTAATGATTTTATTCTCAGAGATGCTGCTTTTCACTTTCTCAAATTTTCTCCACACTGTATAACACTCCTCCTTGCATACACATCTGTAAAGATTTGCAATGTTATTTTGTGGTGCCTATTAATCTGGAGCCATTTTTTTTCTTTCCATGGGCTGGATCTCAAACTTCTGAGTAACAAGGAAAGAGGTAATGTAAAGGATAAAGGAATCTGGGAGCCTGGGTGGCTCAGTCTGTTAAGCATCAGACTTTGACTCAGGTCATGATCTCACTGTGAGTTGGAGCCCTGCGTCGGGCTCCTTGCTGTCAGCACAGAGCCCACTTTGGTCTTCTGTTACCCACTCTCTGTCTCTCCACCATTCCTGCTCATGCTCTCTCTCTCTCTCTCAAAAATACATAAAAACATAAAAAAAAGGGGTAAAGGAATTAAACAGCCAAACTTCAAAATGATCCTTTTACATATTTGCTTCTGTTGAAAAGTCAACCATTAAGTTTTTTATAGCATAGTAGAACATACCAATTTGTGATGAATATTGAAAATCAACCTTAATATAATACAAAATAATGGAGACTGCTTAGTGAAATTATCTTGATATTATTCAAGAAACAATTGAAATGCACTTCTAAATTTCAAACAGAAACAATGCATTTTTCCTCTGTCTCAAAGTAAAATACAAATGTATTTTCAGTAAATAACTTACTGAGTGAGTCCTATTTTGTGTTCTGTCCTATAAGTACTGGGAGAAAGGGAAAGACATAAGGTTAAATCACTAACCTTAATAGATTCCTAATCTAGTTAGAAATAACCCACAAATGAAGAATAAATAAGGATCAAATAAAATAAATCCTCATGAGGATAATTGAAGAGCTTATTGTATACAAAAATATTCTAAGTAAATCCAGGAAAGAAGTGAAACTTGAGAGACAGAAATTGCCCAGAAATCAAGGTCATCTAAAATGCAACTCTTGGAAGTTCTGGGACTCTCCCTATATTAAAGCTGTTGAGGGTGTTCCATCCGTAAACAAAAATATTAATTGCTACTAATTAATCCCTTCCTATTCCCCCAGTCCTCAGCCTTCTGGAAGATGAATCTATCTCTAACTTCAACCCTTTCATTTTTCCATCTTGCTATACAAAGAACAGAGCTGGATATTATAAGCAGTAGTGATATTAATTGGAGAGGAGAGAAGAAGGTGGGAGGGAGAGAGGGAAGGAAGGAGGAAGTACAAGTCAGTGGATACTGAGACATTATTGAGATCTACGGAGGCCAGTTCAGGACAGGCTCTAGAACACACTGAAGGAAACATATTCCTACTCCTGCCTTTTAGCCAATCATCACATTGCAGCATTCTCCCCTTGAAGCCATCTGGGAAGCAGTGTGGTATAGTGAAAAGGGCAGGGGCTTTGGAATCTGACAGAGCCATATTCAAGCCCTAAACCAACCACTTAAAGGTACACACCTAAGTAAGACACAACCCCTCCACCCCTTGCCCTCCACACAGTTTCTTAATCTCTAAATTGCTCTTAACAATATCCAGTTCAGCTCATGTGGCTAGAGTAAGGTTAAATGTCACAATGGACATAAGACACTTAGCACATTACCTGGGGCTTTGTGGCGTGACCTCTAAAGTGCCACGTTGTCATCAGAAAACTTGTTCCTCCTGAGGACTGTTGGTACAGGAAGCTAAAACACCTTCTAACAGATCAGAAGCTTACCGGCACTTCATACACATCTTTTCCATAAGGTCTCTTAGACTTCTGGATTGCCCCACTGAATCTATATGTTCTAACCTGCCAGAACCTGGAAAATGCACTAACTACCTCTTCTCCCACTTCATATCTTGATGAGTTTCATCTTGGCATAAATTCAGATGTGTTAAGTCTGTTCTACAACCTCCTGCACAAATATATAGCTGTCTTATTTTAAAGAATGATTTTACTACTTACTATTGTGGCCTCTCTTCAGAGTTTTATACTCCAAAAAGGTTTTAAATTTTTATTTCCATTTTTCTATCTTTTGGTTGTATTTTGTGACTGTATTTTTAAAGACTCACACAGTTTCATCTTAAATTAAGAGTGAAATGTACTGGTCATACTCTAAAACTACATTTTTATATCAAACAAACATAGCTTTTTACTATGTATTTCACAGAACCTATTCTTCTATGGATGAGCTTATGACAGTTTTAAAGGTGCTAATAATTGCACAATCATGGCTTAGACTTCACTGATTTATAGTGACAAGGAAAAGTATGATTTATGTTCCACATAACACAGTGGCTAAAAGAAGAAGATTATTTTGGGGGAAAAATGTATGTTACTTAATGTCATCTTAAAAATATCTTGTGGCATCACTAAAGAGAAAAAAAGAAATTACCAATTCGATTTCAGCCAGAGGAAACAACAGTCCTTTATTATCCTACATTTTCTATTCTTCATGCTGGTTTCTTTAGTCTGAATCACAGTGAATCATCTCAGCTGGTTATTTAAAGAAGTTAAACAAAAACAAAAACAAAACAAAACAAAACAAAAAACAAACAGGTAGAGAATGAAGTGTAGGAGCTAGTGCACTGTTGATAAATAGTCTAACACTGATTTTACAATGCACTGATAAATGGATATTATTTAAAAATGCAATATGCCAGGAGGCAGTGGCTAGTTATGTCTAAACTAAATACAATAGAAATCCTTTTTTTTTTTTTTTTTTTTTTTTTTGCAAAAGTGCCAAAGTGGCATGCTTACAAGAATCAGATTGACCACTTTTAAAACACTGGCAACACATTCTGAAGATTTTCTTATATTCTAAATATTGCCCAGTGATCCAGATAGCCAAAAACAGATGCAAATCTATCAAGACTTTGAACATATTGTGTGGAATGAGTTGTCCCAACAGCATATGTCGGCCTGGTGCCAAGATTGAACCAGGGGCTACTTTCATGGCCATAGATGCTGCCACTGTGTTGTGTTTGCAACTACATGATCGGGTTATTGGTTGCTTTGGAAGAGTGAACAAAGGCTTCCTAGAAGGAATTAAATTCATGTGTGGTTTATTTTTTATCAGTCTCCTCCTGAGGCAGAAAGTTGGAGTTGTACATTTAATAACACGTGTGTTTAATTATGTTTTGGCTAAACCGAGAAAATGAAAAAAAAAACTTTAATGAAATTAATCAGTATGAGGGGAAGGGTAGTTTATGTTCTATTATAAGCCAACATTAAAAGTATCTTTAGGGGCACCTGGGTGGCTCAGTCGGTTAAGCGGCCGACTTCGGCTCAGGTCATGATCTCGCGGTCCGTGAGTTCGAGCCCCGTGTCGGGCTCTGTGCTAACAGCTCAGAGCCTGGAGCCTGCTTCGGATTCTGTGTCTCCCTCTCTCTGACCCTCCCCCGTTCATGCTCTGTCTCTCTGTCTGTCTCAAACATAAATAAACGTTAAAAAAAAAAAATTAAAAAAAAAAGTATCTTTAGGAGCACCCGGGTGGCTCAGTCAGCTGAGCACTCAACTCTTTATTTTGGCTCAGGTCATGATCTCACAGTTTGTGAGTTAGAGCCCTGCATCAGGCTCTGTCTGCACTTAAGTGCAGAGCCTACTTGGGATTCTCTCCTTCCCTCTCTCTCTGCCCATCTCCCACTTGCATACATACACACTCTTCCTCTCTCTCTCAAAATAAGTAAATACTTTTTAAAAAATCTTTAAAACACTACTTTAAAATTGTTGCCAGTGAGGCAACACTCATAGAAAAATGGATTGTAGTACTATCCTGTCATGGGCACAGGGTTTTGTCCTAAAAATACACTTAAGGAAAAAAAAATTCACAATACATTCAGCTATTACTAGGATGGGAAAGTAGGAAGATGATAGGAAGTCATTACCATATTTCAATCAATGTAATTACACATATAAAACAGGTATTGGGGAGCCTGGGTGGCTCAGTCGGTTTAGTGTCTGACTTCAGCTCAGGTCATGATCTCACAGTTTGTGGGCTTAAGCCCCTCATCAGGCTCTGTGCTGACAGCTCAGAGCCTGGACCCTGCTTTGGATTCTGTGTCTCCCTTTCAGTCTGCTCCTCCCCCATTTGCACTCTGTCTCTCTCACAAAAATAAATACACATAATAAAAAATGTTTAATGTAGGTACTAAAAAGAAAACTTTAAACCAAATTTGAATGAAGTATTCAGGGTGATGAAGGACATGATGACAAAGGGAAGCTGGCTTAAGGAGACAAACACTGATAATACAGAGACAACCAGATTTTGTTGCAGACTCCGCTATTAAGAACTCCTGGTTTGAACAAGATTTGGAATATCAATAAATGAAATACAATATTTAATATAGTTACATAGTCAGAGTCCATACAAAAATACACTGGGGATTGATATTAAACATAGTTTTAGGAAATTGTACCCAATGGATGGCCAATCTCTTATTGAATTTCTCTCAGTTTGAGCAAACAAGGTAAGCTATTTCTGAGAGAATGCTTTTGAGTTTAAGTCCTTGTCACACAAAACAGTTAGTCCCAGAAATGCAAGTTTGGGTCAAACCACTAGATATCTAACATGATTCAGAATTTCCATGGGAACTAAATCTTTTCTTGGAATTGTTTGGATTTTAGATGGATGGATTTGGAATTTTTTCAGGAGGGCACAGGGCCAGGTTGCTAGTATGCCCACACTTTACTATCTATAGGCCGGACAAAAGTTGGAATTGATGCTAACTAAAACCAAAATTGGAGACCGATAGGCTGAGGCCAAATATCACACAAGTTATTTATTTCTTTAAGTTTTATTTATTTATTTTGAGAGAGAAAGTGAGTATGAGCAGGGGAGGGGCCAAGAGAAAGTAAGAGAGAGAGAAGCCCAAGCAGGCTCTCCATTGTCAGCACAGAGCCTGACACAGGGCTTGAACCCACAAACCATGAGATCATGACCTGAGCTGAAATCAAGAGTCGGACGCTTAACCAACTGGGCCACACAGGTGACCCATGCAATTTATAAAGCGTATGCTTATTTTTTTTCCTTTTGGGACATTCATCATAAATTAGAAAGAAGAAACGACATCAGATGGGTCTCAATTACTTGTGACTGTAGAAAAGAACCAAAATGACAACTGAATATATGAAACTACAGATCTAGCGGAACAGCCTGTGCTTGCCTCGGTCACATCATCACCTTGAAATAATATCCCTCCTTCTACAATGAAGTGATTGGTGCTAATGAATTATCAGAGCTAATAAAAAAATTAAAAAGTCAGCTAAGTTACCATTGTCAGTTTCTCAAGGAACAGGAGGAAATTCTGCCAACAACCATTTTACCTTTAGTGAGACAATCAGGAAGTGGCAACAAGCCACACAGATCGAAATTGTTTCCTGCTGAGTCTGGCTTTCACTAAATAAATGTGTACATAGCCAGATCAAATGGAAATGACTTTTACTTTGTTTTGTCATTTGTAGTTTTTGCAATAATGGTAAATAATTAACATCCAGAATTCCAACAAAGAAAAATAGCAGATATTAACAGAAATCATCAGAATTACATAGTCATTAGTTATTTTGAGGTGGTGTTTAAAACATTAAAAAGTAGAGAGAGTGAGAAAGAGTAAATTTAGTCAGGTTATTAAGTGCATACTCCTTAGTCTGCTTCTAGGTTCAAGGGTATGGTTGTACTCATTTATTCTTAACACCTGCCTTTGCCCCCTGCAAACTAGTACCAGTGTCTTATGTGTGCAATTTTTTTGGACATACTTTTATTTGCCACAAGTACAGCTGAAGCATATCAGTAATCTCATCAGTCACTATTTACACTACATCTCTATGTAACCACATATAAATATTCATTCTCTAACTATTATGTGTTTGGCATTGACCAAATATTAAGAGCCAAGGTCACTCAGTCAAAATGAGCTTTCAAGACCATCCAATAAATCAACTCAAACAAATTATTCACTGGTAAATTATCCTTCTTTCTGGTGGTTGTGAGAACAGTAGAGAATGGTCTGCTGCTACTGTAAACTAGAGTAATAAATAAACAAGATGGCTGGTTGTCAAGGGGTAAAATTACACCGTTGAAAATGCAATTGGGTTTCAGAGACCTTCATACGTAAACTTTTTGCAGTAGGGAGAAACAAAATTTTATAGTTTAGCCTTGAAGGTCACTTTTTTGTAATAACTGTGATTGAGAACTTAAGACTAATCACTGCTAGTTGTCATAACAAAATACAAATATATATAAACAATTAAAGTTTGTACTAAGCAGTAAAATTAGATGCCATTTAACGTGTAGCACATTTACTCTATTTTACAAATAAGGTTATAACTAAAGTAGTTAAAATAGAACAGTTACATCAAATTGCCCACAATTTAGCAAATATTCGAATGATCTTTTACTTTAACACAGAACAAATAATTTTGAATCATGATGACTAAAAGATAAAAATGTATAGCTTAAAGGTGACAAATTGCATCAGTTTGATCAAATATTTATACTCAGGTCATAACAAAAGAATTTTATTCCTATATATCTATGTTCTTGACACATTTTGTTTTGTTTTGTTTTGTGTTTTTACTATGGGTATATCTTAAGTCTGGCCCACATTTTTCTGAGTGAAAGTAGCAAGGAAACCCAAGGAGTTTCACATCAAAAGAAACAAAACTCAAAAAAAACCAATAACCAAAGAAAAAGTTCTTTACCTATAGCAGAAGCAGACCAATATACCAGCAAGAAGCCAAAATACTCCTGGCTCATCTGACTGAGCAACTTGATTTTGGGAGCTGTTCATCTAGACTTGGTAGCATCAGGCTGCAGTGGAAATCTTTGTAGAATGACTGTAGCTTTCCCCCCAACCCCGTTGTACTGACATGCTTCAGATATAACTATTAAAGAAAGGATTATTAACCTGGCCTATTTTCAGAATATTTTCTGTACCCTCTTCCTTTAACCTAAAACCTGGCTCTTCCATAATGATACTGCTTAGGCCCCAGCCCTCTTAGGTGTGGTTCCTTCTCTCTTATGCTTTGTACCACTAGCCCTAGAAACACACTAGGAGGTATCACTGCTC
The DNA here is from genome assembly GCF_023721935.1 of Panthera uncia. Lineage (NCBI taxonomy): Eukaryota > Metazoa > Chordata > Mammalia > Carnivora > Felidae > Panthera > Panthera uncia. Next base: position 88,647,653 of record NC_064810.1, read on the forward strand.
ATTCTTTGAAGATTTTGGCTCCTGGTTTAGTCACTTCCTCTTACAAGAATACTTCGATCTGAATTCTTGGCAATTTCAATACCCACATACTCTAGACTCTCCTTTCCTTAGCCTCTTTTCTTCTGGTGATTGCTTATCCCACTTCCATGGTCATGTCCTCTCCTGAACGCTGTCTTTACCAATATCTGAACTCTTTGTATGATCACATTTTTAATAATCCCATTTGTTGGCCAGCAGCAAATGAGTCTTTTTAGCTCACTCAATTCTTTGATCTCACCATGAAGTAGTATTTATTGATCCTCCTTCCATTCTGTTCCCCTTCCTTTCCTTCATTTCCTCATTTTTATTCCATACCCAGTTTAGATACTTTGATCCACCCTCATGAGTGCTCCTGTGCACATACTCTCAGTTTTAACTTATCTAGGTCATTGTCCCTCTCTCATTAGAGCTCTAGCCTGATTAAATCCAACTATGTCAGTTCTATATCTGAATCACCAACTGAAGGCTGAATAATTGTACTGACTTATCTCATTAAAAATATATTTCTTGGGACACCTGGATAGCTCAGTTAGTTAAGCATCTGATTCTTGATTTTGCCTCAGGTCATGATCTCATGGTTTGTGAGATTGAGCCCTGTCTCGGGCTCTGTGCTGGCAGTGAGAAACCTCTCTCTCTCTCTCTCTGCCCTTGCTCTGCTTACACGTGTGCATGCATGTGCTCTCTCTCAAAAATAAACGAATACATATATATATATATATATATATATATACGTATATATACGTATACGTATATACACACATATATATATATATACACATATATATACACATATATATATATATATTTCTTCTGAGCTCCAATGCTGCCCAAAATATAGGCATACCTCATTTTGTTGTACTTTGTTTTACTGATTTTCACAGATACTACATTTCTTAAAATTGAAGGTTTGTGGCAACTCTGCATCAAGCAAATCTAAGATAGAAACTTGACAAAAGTGGAAAATACGGAAACTATATAGAGACCAACCTAAGTATACCAAAAACAGAGCAATCCGAGGCTACTTCATATAGGAACAAATAACCCTAAACAGCTCAAGTGCTTTTAGGGTTTTACAGCCAATATAATAAAAGTCATAAGAATCACTGAGGGAGGAAAAATTGTGTCATAGTATTCTTCAGGTTAAGAAGCAATCCCAGTAGTCAAAATTAAAAAAAAAAAAGGAATTAAATTTTCAGAAACTTGAAATATTTGGCTGTTAAGAATAAATCATTTTCTAAGAAAGAAAAATAATAATCCATTTTGTAAGGATTACTGCTTAGGTACTTAGATAAAATAGTGAATTTTGTATTGAGAAGTTTATGTCTAAAAATCACACATAAATATCTGTCAATAAGATGTGTGACTCAAAAAGGAGGAGGGTGCATTCTTTAATTACAATACTGGCTTTGTATTTGGTTAATACAGAAAAATTATAAGCCTTGTTGAAAGATTTGTATGTAGATAAAGGGGAAATGAAGGTAATTATTAGAATTCTGCAGAAAGAGATCTATTCAAACATGAAGGGATTGAAATAGAAACTATGGAGATAATTCTCTTCTTGTCACCCTTAATCTAGGATGAGCCAACACTTTAGTGAAATGAAATGGGGCCCATACTTCAGAAATTAATCCCAAAGATTGG